>NW_027207614.1:0-189000 GCF_963455315.2 Globicephala melas
GTGTGAGGGTGCGGGTTAGTGTCAGCGTACGGGTTAGGATTAGGGGACGGGTGAGGGTCAGGCTTCGGGGAAGGGTTAGGGTTAGGGTTCGGGCTAGGGTTAGGGTTAGGGGATGGGGACGGTTTAGGGTCCAGGTGAGGGTACGACAACGCTTTAGGGGGAGCGTACGTGTGAGGGCGTGGGTTAGTGTCAGCGTACGGGTTAGGAATAGGGGACGGGTGAGGGTCAGGCTTCGGGGAAGGGTTAGGGTTAGGGTTCGGGCTAGGGTTAGGGTTAGGGGACGGGGACGGTTTAGGGTCCAGGTGAGGGTACGACAACGCTTTAGGGGGAGCGTAAGTGTGAGGGCGCGGGTTAGTGTCAGCGTACGGGTTAGGATTAGGGGACGGGTGAGGGTCAGGCTTCGGGGAAGGGTTAGGGTTAGGGTTCGGGCTAGGGTTAGGGTTAGGGGACGGGGACGGTTTAGGGTCCAGGTGAGGGTACGACAACGCTTTAGGGGGAGCGTACGTGTGAGGGCGCGGGTTAGTGTCAGCGTACGGGTTAGGATTAGGGGACGGGTGAGGGTCAGGCTTCGGGGAAGGGTTAGGGTTAGGGTTCGGGCTAGGGTTAGGGTTAGGGGACGGGGACGGTTTAGGGTCCAGGTGAGGGTACGACAACGCTTTAGGGGGAGCGTACGTGTGAGCGCACGGGTTAGTGTCAGCGTACGCGTTAGGATTAGGGGACGGGTGTTGGTCAGGCTTCGGGGAAGGGTTAGGGTTATGGTTCGGGCTAGGGTTAGGGTTAGGGGACGGGGACGGTTTAGGGTCCAGGTGAGGGTACGACAACACTTTAGGGGGAGCGTACGTGTGAGGGCGCGGGTTAGTGTCAGCGTACGGGTTAGGATTAGGGGACGGTGAGGGTCAGGCTTCTGAGAAGGGTTAGGGTTAGGGTTCGGGCTAGGGTTAGGGTTAGGGGACGGGGACGGTTTAGGGTCCAGGTGAGGGTACGACAACGCTTTAGGGGGAGCGTACGGGTGAGGGCGCGGGTTAGTGTCAGCGTACCGGTTAGGATTAGGGGACGGGTGAGGGTCAGGCTTCTGAGAAGGGTTAGGGTTAGGGTTCGGGCTAGGGTTAGGGTTAGGGGACGGGGACGGTTTAGGGTCCAGGTGAGGGCACGACAACGCTTTAGTGGGAGCGTACGTCGGAGGGCGCGGGTTAGTGTCAGTGTACGGGTTAGGATTAGGGGACGGGTGAGGGTCAGGTTTCGGGGAAGGGTTAGGGTTAGGGTTCGGGCTAAGGTTAGGGTTAGGGGACAGGGTCGTTTTAGGGTCCAGGTGAGGGTACGACAACGCTTTAGTGGGAGCGTATGTCGGAGGGCGCGGGTTAGTGTCAGTGTACGGGTTAGGATTAGGGGACGGGTGAGGGTCAGGCTTCGGGGAAGGGTTAGGGTTAGGGTTCCGGCTAGGGTTAGGGTTAGGGGACGGGGACGGTTTAGGGTCCAGGTGAGGGTACGACAACGCTTTAGGGGGACGGTACGTGTGAGGACGCGGGTTAGTGTCAGGTTACGGGTTAGGATTAGGGGACGGGTGAGGGTCAGGTTTTGGGGAAGGGTTAGGGTTAGGGTTCGGGCTAGGGTTAGAGTTAGGGGACGGGGACGGTTTAGGGTCCAGGTGAGTGTATGACAACGCTTTAGGGGGAGCGTACGTGTGAGAGCGCGGGTTAGTATCAGCGTACGGGTTAGGATTAGGGGACGGCTGAGGGTCAGGCTTCGGGGAAGGGTTAGGGTTAGGGTTCGGGCTAGGGTTAGGGTTAGGGGACGGGGAAGGTTTAGGGTCCAGGTGAGGGTACGACAACGCTTTAGGGGGAGCGTACGTGTGAGGGCGCGGGTTAGTGTCAGTGTACGGGTTAGGATTAGGGGACGGGTGAGGGTCAGGCTTCGGGGAAGGGTTAGGGTTAGGGTTCGGACTAGGGTTAGGGTTAGGGGACGGGGACGGTTTAGGGTCCAGGTGAGGGTACGACAACGCTTTAGGGGGAGCGTACGTGTGAGGGCGTGGGTTAGTGTCAGCGTACGGGTTAGGATTAGGGGACGGGTGAGGGTCAGGCTTCGGAGAAGGGTTAGGGTTAGGGTTCGGGCTAGGGTTAGGGTTATGGGATGGGGATGGTTTAGGGTCCAGGTGAGGGTACGACAACGCTTTAGGGGGAGCGTACGTGTGAGGGCGCGGGTTAGTGTCAGCGTACGGGTTAGGATTAGGGGACGGGTGAGGGTCAGGCTTCGGGGAAGGGTTAGGGTTAGGGTTTGGGCTAGGGTTAGTGTTAGGGGCGGGGATGGTTTAGGGTCCAGGTGAGGGTACGACAACGCTTTAGGGGGAGCGTACGTGTGAGGGCACGGGTTAGTGTCAGCATACGCGTTAGGATTAGGGGACGGGTGAGGGTCAGGCTTCGGGGAAGGGTTAGGGTTAGGGTTCGGGCTAGGGTTAGGGTTAGGGGACGGGGACGGTTTAGGGTCCAGGTGAGGGTACGACAACGCTTTAGGGGGAGCGTACGTGTGAGGGTGCGGGTTAGTGTCAGCGTACGGGTTAGGATTAGGGGACGGGTGAGGGTCAGGCTTCTGAGAAGGGTTAGGGTTAGGGTTCGGGCTAGGGTTAGGGTTAGGGGACGGGGACGGTTTAGGGTCCAGGTGAGGGTACGACAACGCTTTAGGGGGAGCGTACGTGTGAGGGCGTGGGTTAGTGTCAGCGTACGGGTTAGGATTAGGGGACGGGTGAGGGTCAGGCTTCGGAGAAGGGTTAGGGTTAGGGTTCGGGCTAGGGTTAGGGTTAGGGGATGGGGATTGTTTAGGGTCCAGGTGAGGGTACGACAACGCTTTAGGGGGAGCGTACGTGTGAGGGCGCGGGTTAGTGTCAGCGTACGGGTTAGGATTAGGGGACGGGTGAGGGTCAGGCTTCGGGGAAGGGTTAGGTTTAGGGTTCGGGCTACTGTTAGGGTTAGGGGACGGGGACGGTTTAGGGTCCAGGTGAGGGTACGACAACGCTTTAGGGGGACTGTACGTGTGAGGGCGCGGGTTAGTGTCAGCGTACGGGTTAGGATTAGGGGACGGGTGAGGGTCAGGCTTCGGGGAAGGGTTAGGGTTAGGGTTCGGGCTAGGGTTAGGGTTAGGGGACGGGGACGGTTTAGGGTCCAGGTGAGGGTACGACAACGCTTTAGGGGGAGCGTACGTGTGAGGGCGCGGGTTAGTGTCAGCGTACGGGTTAGGATTAGGGGACGGGTGAGGGTCAGGCTTCGGGGAAGGTTTAGGGTTAGGGTTCGGACTAGGGTTAGGGTTAGGGGACGGGGACGGTTTAGGGTCCAGGTGAGGGTGCGACAACACTTTAGGGGGAGCGTACGTGTAAGGGCGCGGGTTAGTGTCAGCGTACAGGTTAGGATTAGGGGACGGGTGAGGGTCAGGCTTCGGGGAAGGGTTAGGGTTAGGGTTCGGGCTAGGGTTAGGGTTAGGGGACGGGGATTGTTTAGGGTCCAGGTGAGGGTACGAAAATGCTTTAGGGGGAGCGTACGTGTGAGGGCGCGGGTTAGTGTCAGCGTACGAGTTAGGATTAGGGGACGGGTGAGGGTCAGGCTTCGGGGAAGAGTTAGGGTTAGGGTTCGGGCTAGGGTTAGGGTTAGGGGACGGGGACGGTTTAGGGTCCAGGTGAGGGTACGACAACGCTTTAGGGGGAGCGTACGTGTGAGGGCGTGGGTTAGTGTCAGGTTACGGGTTAGGATTAGGGGACGGGTGAGGGTCAGGTTTTGGGGTAGGGTTAGGGTTAGGGTTCGGGCTAGGGTTAGGGGACGGGGACGGTTTAGGGTCCAGGTGAGTGTATGACAACGCTTTAGGGGGAGCGTATGTGTGAGGGCGCGGGTTAGTGTCAGCGTACGGGTTAGGATTAGGGGACGGGTGAGGGTCAGGCTTCGGGGAAGGGTTAGGGTTAGGGTTCGGGCTAAGGTTAGGGTTAGGGGACGGGGACGGTTTAGGGTCCAGGTGAGGGTACGACAACGCTTTAGGGGGAGCGTACGTGTGAGGGCGCGGGTTAGTGTCAGCGTACGGTTTAGGATTAGGGGACGGGTGAGGGTCAGGCTTCGGGGAAGGGTTAGGGTTAGGGTTCGGGCTAGGGTTAGGGTTAGGGGACGGGGACGGTTTAGGGTCCAGGTGAGGGTACGACAACGCTTTAGGGGGAGCGTACGTGTGAGGGCGCGGGTTAGTGTCAGCGTACGGGTTAGGATTAGGGGACGTGTGAGGGTCAGGCTTCGGGGAAGGGTTAGGGTTAGGGTTCGGGCTAGGGTTAGGGTTAGGGGACGGGGACGGTTTAGGGTCCAGGTGAGGGTACGACAACGCTTTAGGGGGAGCGTACGTGTGAGGGCGCGGGTTAGTGTCAGCGTACGGGTTAGGATTAGGGGACGGGTGAGGGTCAGGCTTCGGGGAAGGGTTAGGGTTAGGGTTCGGGCTAGGGTTAGGGTTAGGGGACGGGGACGGTTTAGGGTCCAGGTGAGGGTACGACAACGCTTTAGGGGGAGCGTACGGGTGAGGGCGCGGGTTAGTGTCAGCGTACCGGTTAGGATTAGGGGACGGGTGAGGGTCAGGCTTCTGAGAAGGGTTAGGGTTAGGGTTCGGGCTAGGGTTAGGGTTAGGGGACGGGGACGGTTTAGGGTCCAGGTGAGGGCACGACAACGCTTTAGTGGGAGCGTACGTCGGAGGGCGCGGGTTAGTGTCAGTGTACGGGTTAGGATTAGGGGACGGGTGAGGGTCAGGTTTCGGGGAAGGGTTAGGGTTAGGGTTCGGGCTAAGGTTAGGGTTAGGGGACAGGGTCGTTTTAGGGTCCAGGTGAGGGTACGACAACGCTTTAGTGGGAGCGTATGTCGGAGGGCGCGGGTTAGTGTCAGTGTACGGGTTAGGATTAGGGGACGGGTGAGGGTCAGGCTTCGGGGAAGGGTTAGGGTTAGGGTTCCGGCTAGGGTTAGGGTTAGGGGACGGGGACGGTTTAGGGTCCAGGTGAGGGTACGACAACGCTTTAGGGGGACGGTACGTGTGAGGACGCGGGTTAGTGTCAGGTTACGGGTTAGGATTAGGGGACGGGTTAGGGTCAGGTTTTGGGGAAGGGTTAGGGTTAGGGTTCGGGCTAGGGTTAGAGTTAGGGGACGGGGACGGTTTAGGGTCCAGGTGAGTGTATGACAACGCTTTAGGGGGAGCGTACGTGTGAGAGCGCGGGTTAGTATCAGCGTACGGGTTAGGATTAGGGGACGGCTGAGGGTCAGGCTTCGGGGAAGGGTTAGGGTTAGGGTTCGGGCTAGGGTTAGGGTTAGGGGACGGGGAAGGTTTAGGGTCCAGGTGAGGGTACGACAACGCTTTAGGGGGAGCGTACGTGTGAGGGCGCGGGTTAGTGTCAGTGTACGGGTTAGGATTAGGGGACGGGTGAGGGTCAGGCTTCGGGGAAGGGTTAGGTTTAGGGTTCGGACTAGGGTTAGGGTTAGGGGACGGGGACGGTTTAGGGTCCAGGTGAGGGTACGACAACGCTTTAGGGGGAGCGTACGTGTGAGGGCGTGGGTTAGTGTCAGCGTACGGGTTAGGATTAGGGGACGGGTGAGGGTCAGGCTTCGGAGAAGGGTTAGGGTTAGGGTTCGGGCTAGGGTTAGGGTTATGGGATGGGGATGGTTTAGGGTCCAGGTGAGGGTACGACAACGCTTTAGGGGGAGCGTACGTGTGAGGGCGCGGGTTAGTGTCAGCGTACGGGTTAGGATTAGGGGACGGGTGAGGGTCAGGCTTCGGGGAAGGGTTAGGGTTAGGGTTTGGGCTAGGGTTAGTGTTAGGGGCGGGGATGGTTTAGGGTCCAGGTGAGGGTACGACAACGCTTTAGGGGGAGCGTACGTGTGAGGGCACGGGTTAGTGTCAGCATACGCGTTAGGATTAGGGGACGGGTGAGGGTCAGGCTTCGGGGAAGGGTTAGGGTTAGGGTTCGGGCTAGGGTTAGGGTTAGGGGACGGGGACGGTTTAGGGTCCAGGTGAGGGTACGACAACGCTTTAGGGGGAGCGTACGTGTGAGGGTGCGGGTTAGTGTCAGCGTACGGGTTAGGATTAGGGGACGGGTGAGGGTCAGGCTTCTGAGAAGGGTTAGGGTTAGGGTTCGGGCTAGGGTTAGGGTTAGGGGACGGGGACGGTTTAGGGTCCAGGTGAGGGTACGACAACGCTTTAGGGGGAGCGTACGTGTGAGGGCGTGGGTTAGTGTCAGCGTACGGGTTAGGATTAGGGGACGGGTGAGGGTCAGGCTTCGGAGAAGGGTTAGGGTTAGGGTTCGGGCTAGGGTTAGGGTTAGGGGATGGGGATTGTTTAGGGTCCAGGTGAGGGTACGACAACGCTTTAGGGGGAGCGTACGTGTGAGGGCGCGGGTTAGTGTCAGCGTACGGGTTAGGATTAGGGGACGGGTGAGGGTCAGGCTTCGGGGAAGGGTTAGGTTTAGGGTCCAGGTGAGGGTACGACAACGCTTTAGGGGGAGCGTACGTGTGAGGGCGCGGGTTAGTGTCAGCGTACGGGTTAGGATTAGGGGACGGGTGAGGGTCAGGCTTCGGGGAAGGGTTAGGGTTAGGGTTCGGGCTAGGGTTAGGGTTAGGGGACGGGGACGGTTTAGGGTCCAGGTGAGGGTACGACAACGCTTTAGGGGGAGCGTACGTGTGAGGGCGCGGGTTAGTGTCAGCGTACGGGTTAGGATTAGGGGACGGGTGAGGGTCAGGCTTCGGGGAAGGTTTAGGGTTAGGGTTCGGACTAGGGTTAGGGTTAGGGGACGGGGACGGTTTAGGGTCCAGGTGAGGGTGCGACAACACTTTAGGGGGAGCGTACGTGTAAGGGCGCGGGTTAGTGTCAGCGTACAGGTTAGGATTAGGGGACGGGTGAGGGTCAGGCTTCGGGGAAGGGTTAGGGTTAGGGTTCGGGCTAGGGTTAGGGTTAGGGGACGGGGACGGTTTAGGGTCCAGGTGAGGGTACGACAACGCTTTAGGGGGAGCGTACGTGTGAGGGCGTGGGTTAGTGTCAGCGTACGGGTTAGGATTAGGGGACGGGTGAGGGTCAGGCTTCGGGGAAGGGTTAGGGTTAGGGTTCGGGCTAGGGTTAGGGTTAGGGGACGGGGATTGTTTAGGGTCCAGGTGAGGGTACGAAAATGCTTTAGGGGGAGCGTACGTGTGAGGGCGCGGGTTAGTGTCAGCGTACGGGTTAGGATTAGGGGACGGGTGAGGGTCAGGCTTCGGGGAAGAGTTAGGGTTAGGGTTCGGGCTAGGGTTAGGGTTAGGGGACGGGGACGGTTTAGGGTCCAGGTGAGGGTACGACAACGCTTTAGGGGGAGCGTACGTGTGAGGGCGTGGGTTAGTGTCAGGTTACGGGTTAGGATTAGGGGACGGGTGAGGGTCAGGTTTTGGGGTAGGGTTAGGGTTAGGGTTCGGGCTAGGGTTAGGGGACGGGGACGGTTTAGGGTCCAGGTGAGTGTATGACAACGCTTTAGGGGGAGCGTACGTGTGAGGGCGCGGGTTAGTGTCAGCGTACGGGTTAGGATTAGGGGACGGGTGAGGGTCAGGCTTCGGGGAAGGGTTAGGGTTAGGGTTCGGGCTAAGGTTAGGGTTAGGGGACGGGGACGGTTTAGGGTCCAGGTGAGGGTACGACAACGCTTTAGGGGGAGCGTACGTGTGAGGGCGCGGGTTAGTGTCAGCGTACGGTTTAGGATTAGGGGACGGGTGAGGGTCAGGCTTCGGGGAAGGGTTAGGGTTAGGGTTCGGGCTAGGGTTAGGGTTAGGGGACGGGGACGGTTTAGGGTCCAGGTGAGGGTACGACAACGCTTTAGGGGGAGCGTACGTGTGAGGGCGCGGGTTAGTGTCAGCGTACGGGTTAGGATTAGGGGACGGGTGAGGGTCAGGCTTCGGGGAAGGGTTAGGGTTAGGGTTCGGGCTAAGGTTAGGGTTAGGGGACGGGGACGGTTTAGGGTCCAGGTGAGGGTACGACAACGCTTTAGGGGGAGCGTACGGGTGAGGGCGCGGGTTAGTGTCAGCGTACCGGTTAGGATTAGGGGACGGGTGAGGGTCAGGCTTCTGAGAAGGGTTAGGGTTAGGGTTCGGGCTAGGGTTAGGGTTAGGGGACGGGGACGGTTTAGGGTCCAGGTGAGGGCACGACAACGCTTTAGTGGGAGCGTACGTCGGAGGGCGCGGGTTAGTGTCAGTGTACGGGTTAGGATTAGGGGACGGGTGAGGGTCAGGTTTCGGGGAAGGGTTAGGGTTAGGGTTCGGGCTAAGGTTAGGGTTAGGGGACAGGGTCGTTTTAGGGTCCAGGTGAGGGTACGACAACGCTTTAGTGGGAGCGTATGTCGGAGGGCGCGGGTTAGTGTCAGTGTACGGGTTAGGATTAGGGGACGGGTGAGGGTCAGGCTTCGGGGAAGGGTTAGGGTTAGGGTTCCGGCTAGGGTTAGGGTTAGGGGACGGGGACGGTTTAGGGTCCAGGTGAGGGTACGACAACGCTTTAGGGGGACGGTACGTGTGAGGACGCGGGTTAGTGTCAGGTTACGGGTTAGGATTAGGGGACGGGTGAGGGTCAGGTTTTGGGGAAGGGTTAGGGTTAGGGTTCGGGCTAGGGTTAGAGTTAGGGGACGGGGACGGTTTAGGGTCCAGGTGAGTGTATGACAACGCTTTAGGGGGAGCGTACGTGTGAGAGCGCGGGTTAGTATCAGCGTACGGGTTAGGATTAGGGGACGGCTGAGGGTCAGGCTTCGGGGAAGGGTTAGGGTTAGGGTTCGGGCTAGGGTTAGGGTTAGGGGACGGGGAAGGTTTAGGGTCCAGGTGAGGGTACGACAACGCTTTAGGGGGAGCGTACGTGTGAGGGCGCGGGTTAGTGTCAGTGTACGGGTTAGGATTAGGGGACGGGTGAGGGTCAGGCTTCGGGGAAGGGTTAGGGTTAGGGTTCGGACTAGGGTTAGGGTTAGGGGACGGGGACGGTTTAGGGTCCAGGTGAGGGTACGACAACGCTTTAGGGGGAGCGTACGTGTGAGGGCGTGGGTTAGTGTCAGCGTACGGGTTAGGATTAGGGGACGGGTGAGGGTCAGGCTTCGGAGAAGGGTTAGGGTTAGGGTTCGGGCTAGGGTTAGGGTTATGGGATGGGGATGGTTTAGGGTCCAGGTGAGGGTACGACAACGCTTTAGGGGGAGCGTACGTGTGAGGGCGCGGGTTAGTGTCAGCGTACGGGTTAGGATTAGGGGACGGGTGAGGGTCAGGCTTCGGGGAAGGGTTAGGGTTAGGGTTTGGGCTAGGGTTAGTGTTAGGGGCGGGGATGGTTTAGGGTCCAGGTGAGGGTACGACAACGCTTTAGGGGGAGCGTACGTGTGAGGGCACGGGTTAGTGTCAGCATACGCGTTAGGATTAGGGGACGGGTGAGGGTCAGGCTTCGGGGAAGGGTTAGGGTTAGGGTTCGGGCTAGGGTTAGGGTTAGGGGACGGGGACGGTTTAGGGTCCAGGTGAGGGTACGACAACGCTTTAGGGGGAGCGTACGTGTGAGGGTGCGGGTTAGTGTCAGCGTACGGGTTAGGATTAGGGGACGGGTGAGGGTCAGGCTTCTGAGAAGGGTTAGGGTTAGGGTTCGGGCTAGGGTTAGGGTTAGGGGACGGGGACGGTTTAGGGTCCAGGTGAGGGTACGACAACGCTTTAGGGGGAGCGTACGTGTGAGGGCGTGGGTTAGTGTCAGCGTACGGGTTAGGATTAGGGGACGGGTGAGGGTCAGGCTTCGGAGAAGGGTTAGGGTTAGGGTTCGGGCTAGGGTTAGGGTTAGGGGATGGGGATTGTTTAGGGTCCAGGTGAGGGTACGACAACGCTTTAGGGGGAGCGTACGTGTGAGGGCGCGGGTTAGTGTCAGCGTACGGGTTAGGATTAGGGGACGGGTGAGGGTCAGGCTTCGGGGAAGGGTTAGGTTTAGGGTCCAGGTGAGGGTACGACAACGCTTTAGGGGGAGCGTACGTGTGAGGGCGCGGGTTAGTGTCAGCGTACGGGTTAGGATTAGGGGACGGGTGAGGGTCAGGCTTCGGGGAAGGGTTAGGGTTAGGGTTCGGGCTAGGGTTAGGGTTAGGGGACGGGGACGGTTTAGGGTCCAGGTGAGGGTACGACAACGCTTTAGGGGGAGCGTACGTGTGAGGGCGCGGGTTAGTGTCAGCGTACGGGTTAGGATTAGGGGACGGGTGAGGGTCAGGCTTCGGGGAAGGTTTAGGGTTAGGGTTCGGACTAGGGTTAGGGTTAGGGGACGGGGACGGTTTAGGGTCCAGGTGAGGGTGCGACAACACTTTAGGGGGAGCGTACGTGTGAGGGCGCGGGTTAGTGTCAGCGTACAGGTTAGGATTAGGGGACGGGTGAGGGTCAGGCTTCGGGGAAGGGTTAGGGTTAGGGTTCGGGCTAGGGTTAGGGTTAGGGGACGGGGACGGTTTAGGGTCCAGGTGAGGGTACGACAACGCTTTAGGGGGAGTGTACGTGTGAGGGCGTGGGTTAGTGTCAGCGTACGGGTTAGGATTAGGGGACGGGTGAGGGTCAGGCTTCGGGGAAGGGTTAGGGTTAGGGTTCGGGCTAGGGTTAGGGTTAGGGGACGGGGATTGTTTAGGGTCCAGGTGAGGGTACGAAAATGCTTTAGGGGGAGCGTACGTGTGAGGGCGCGGGTTAGTGTCAGCGTACGGGTTAGGATTAGGGGACGGGTGAGGGTCAGGCTTCGGGGAAGAGTTAGGGTTAGGGTTCGGGCTAGGGTTAGGGTTAGGGGACGGGGACGGTTTAGGGTCCAGGTGAGGGTACGACAACGCTTTAGGGGGAGCGTACGTGTGAGGGCGTGGGTTAGTGTCAGGTTACGGGTTAGGATTAGGGGACGGGTGAGGGTCAGGTTTTGGGGTAGGGTTAGGGTTAGGGTTCGGGCTAGGGTTAGGGGACGGGGACGGTTTAGGGTCCAGGTGAGTGTATGACAACGCTTTAGGGGGAGCGTACGTGTGAGGGCGCGGGTTAGTGTCAGCGTACGGGTTAGGATTAGGGGACGGGTGAGGGTCAGGCTTCGGGGAAGGGTTAGGGTTAGGGTTCGGGCTAAGGTTAGGGTTAGGGGACGGGGACGGTTTAGGGTCCAGGTGAGGGTACGACAACGCTTTAGGGGGAGCGTACGTGTGAGGGCGCGGGTTAGTGTCAGCGTACGGTTTAGGATTAGGGGACGGGTGAGGGTCAGGCTTCGGGGAAGGGTTAGGGTTAGGGTTCGGGCTAGGGTTAGGGTTAGGGGACGGGGACGGTTTAGGGTCCAGGTGAGGGTACGACAACGCTTTAGGGGGAGCGTACGTGTGAGGGCGCGGGTTAGTGTCAGCGTACGGGTTAGGATTAGGGGACGTGTGAGGGTCAGGCTTCGGGGAAGGGTTAGGGTTAGGGTTCGGGCTAGGGTTAGGGTTAGGGGACGGGGACGGTTTAGGGTCCAGGTGAGGGTACGACAACGCTTTAGGGGGAGCGTACGTGTGAGGGCACGGGTTAGTGTCAGCGTACGGGTTAGGATTAGGGGACGGGTGAGGGTCAGGCTTCGGGGAAGGGTTAGGGTTAGGGTTCGGGCTAGGGTTAGGGTTAGGGGACGGGGACGGTTTAGGGTCCAGGTGAGGGTAGGACAACGCTTGAGGGGGAGCGTACGTGTGAGGGCGTGGCTTAGTGGCAGCGTACGGGTTAGGATTAGGGGACGGGTGAGGGTCAGGCTTCGGGGAAGGATTAGGGTTAGGGTTCGGGCTAGGGTTAGGGTTAGGGGACGGGGACGGTTTAGGGTCCAGGTGAGGGTACGACAACGCTTTAGGGGGAGCGTACGTGTGAGGGCGCGGGTTAGTGTCAGTGTACGGGTTAGGATTAGGGGACGGGTGAGGGTCAGGCTTGGGGAAGGGTTAGGGTTAGGGTTCGGGCTAGGGTTAGGGTTAGGGGACGGGGACGGTTTAGGGTCCAGGTGAGGGTACGACAACGCTTTAGGGGGAGCGTACGTGTGAGGGCGCGGGTTAGTGTCAGCGTACGGGTTAGGATTAGGGGACGGGTGAGGGTCAGGCTTCGGGGAAGGGTTAGGGTTAGGGTTCGGGCTAGGGTTAGGGTTAGGGGACGGGGACGGTTTAGGGTCCAGGTGAGGGTACGACAACGCTTTAGGGGGAGCGTACGTGTGAGGGCGCGGGTTAGTGTCAGCGTACGGGTTAGGATTAGGGGACGGGTGAGGGTCAGGCTTCGGGGAAGGGTTAGGGTTAGGGTTCGGGCTAGGGTTAGGGTTAGGGGACGGGGACGGTTTAGGGTCCAGGTGAGGGTACGACAACGCTTTAGGGGGAGCGTACGTGTGAGGGCGCGGGTTAGTGTCAGCGTACGGGTTAGGATTAGGGGACGGGTGAGGGTCAGGCTTCGGGGAAGGGTTAGGGTTAGGGTTCGGGCTAGGGTTAGGGTTAGGGGACGGGGACGGTTTAGGGTCCAGGTGAGGGTACGACAACGCTTTAGGGGGAGCGTACGTGTGAGGGCGCGGGTTAGTGTCAGCGTACGGGTTAGGATTAGGGGACGGGTGAGGGTCAGGCTTCGGGGAAGGGTTAGGGTTAGGGTTTGGGCTAGGGTTAGGGTTAGGGGACGGGGACGGTTTAGGGTCCAGGTGAGGGTACGACAACGCTTTAGGGGGAGCGTACGTGTGAGGGCGCGGGTTAGTGTCAGCGTACGGGTTAGGATTAGGGGACGGGTGAGGGTCAGGCTTCGGGGAAGGGTTAGGGTTAGGGTTCGGGCTAGGGTTAGTGTGAGGGGACGGGGACGGTTTAGGGTCCAGGTGAGGGTACGACAACGCTTTAGGGGGAGCGTACGTGTGAGGGCGCGGGTTAGTGTCAGCGTACGGGTTAGGATTAGGGGACGGGTGAGGGTCAGGCTTGGGGAAGGTTTAGGGTTAGGGTTCGGGCTAGGGTTAGGGTTAGGGGACGGGGACGGTTTAGGGTCCAGGTGAGGGTACGACAATGCTGTAGGGGGAGCGTACGTGTGAGGGCGCGGGTTAGTGTCAGTGTACGGGTTAGGATTAGGGGACGGGTGAGGGTCAGGCTTCGGGGAAGGGTTCGGGTTAGGGTTCGGGCTAGGGTTAGGGTTAGGGGACGGGGACGGTTTAGGGTCCAGGTGAGGGTACGACAACGCTTTATGGGGAGCGTACGTGTGAGGGCGCGGGTTAGTGTCAGCGTACGGGTTAGGATTAGGGGACGGGTGAGGGTCAGGCTTCGGGGAAGGGTTAGGGTTAGGGTTCGGGCCAGGGTTAGGGTTAGGGGACGGGGACGGTTTAGGGTCCAGGTGAGGGTACGACAACGCTTTAGGGGGAGCGTACGTGTGAGGGCGCGGGTTAGTGTCAGCGTACGGGTTAGGATTAGGGGACGGGTGAGGGTCAGGCTTCGGGGAAGGGTTAGGGTTAGGGTTCGGGCTAGGGTTAGGGTTAGGGAACGGGGATGGTTTAGGGTCCAGGTGAGGGTATGACAACGCTTTAGGGGGAGCGTACGTGTGAGGGCGCGGATTAGTGTCAGCGTACGGGTTAGGATTAGGGGACGGGTGAGGGTCAGGCTTCGGGGAAGGGTTAGGGTTAGGGTTCGGGCTAGGGTTAGGGTTAGGGGACGGGGACGGTTTAGGGTCCAGGTGAGGGTACGACAACGCTTTAGGGGGAGCGTACGTGTGAGGGCGTGGGTTAGTGTCAGCGTACGGGTTAGGATTAGGGGACGGGTGCGGGTCAGGCTTCGGTGAAGGGTTAGGGTTAGGGTTCGGGCTAGGGTTAGGGTTAGGGGACGGGGACGGTTTAGGGTCCAGGTGACGGTACGACAACGCTTTAGGGGGAGCGTACGTGTGAGGGCGCGGGTTAGTGTCAGCGTACGGGTTAGGATTAGGGGACGGGTGAGGGTCAGGCTTCGGGGAAGGGTTAGGGTTAGGGTTCGGGCTAGGGTTAGGGTTAGGGGACGGGGACGGTTTAGGGTCCAGGTGAGGGTACGACAACGCTTTAGGGGGAGCGTACGTCTGAGGGCGCGGGTTAGTGTCAGTGTACGGGTTAGGATTAGGGGACAGGTGAGGGTCAGGCTTCGGGGAAGGGTTAGGGTTAGGGTTCGGTCTAGGGTTAGGGTTAGGGGACGGGGAAGGTTTAGGGTCCAGGTGAGGGTACGACAACGCTTTAGGGGAAGCGTACGTGTGAGGGCGCGGGTTAGTGTCAGCGTACGGGTTAGGATTAGGGGACGGGTGAGGGTCAGGCTTCGGGGAAGGATTAGGGTTAGGGTTCGGGCTAGGGTTAGGGTTAGGGGACGGGGACGGTTTAGGGTCCAGGTGAGGGTAGGACAACGCTTGAGGGGGAGCGTACGTGTGAGGGCGTGGCTTAGTGGCAGCGTACGGGTTAGGATTAGGGGACGGGTGAGGGTCAGGCTTCGGGGAAGGATTAGGGTTAGGGTTCGGGCTAGGGTTAGGGTTAGGGGACGGGGACGGTTTAGGGTCCAGGTGAGGGTACGACAACGCTTTAGGGGGAGCGTACGTGTGAGGGCGCCGTTTAGTGTCAGTGTACGGGTTAGGATTAGGGGACGGGTGAGGGTCAGGCTTGGGGAAGGTTTAGGGTTAGGGTTCGGGCTAGGGTTAGGGTTAGGGGAAGGGGACGGTTTAGGGTCCAGGTGAGGGTACGACAACGCTTTAGGGGGAGCGTACGTGTGAGGGCGCGGGTTAGTGTCAGCGTACGGGTTAGGATTAGGGGACAGGTGAGGGTCAGGCTTCGGGGAAGGGTTAGGGTTAGGGTTCGGGCTAGGGTTAGGGTTAGGGGACGGGGAAGGTTTAGGGTCCAGGTGAGGGTACGACAACGCTTTAGGGGGAGCGTACGTGTGAGGGCGCGGGTTAGTGTCAGCGTACGGGTTAGGATTAGGGGACGGGTGAGGGTCAGGCTTCGGGGAAGGGTTAGGGTTAGGGTTCGGGCTAGGGTTAGGGTTAGGGGACGGGGACGGTTTAGGGTCCAGGTGAGGGTACGACAACGCTTTAGGGGGAGCGTATGTGTGAGGGCGCGGGTTAGTGTCAGCGTACGGGTTAGGATTAGGGGACGGGTGAGGGTCAGGCTTCGGGGAAGGGTTAGGGTTAGGGTTCGGGCTAGGGTTAGGGTTAGGGGACGGGGACGGTTTAGGGTCCAGGTGAGGGTACGACAACGCTTTAGGGGGAGCGTACGTGTGAGGGCGCGGGTTAGTGTCAGCGTACGGGTTAGGATTAGGGGACGGGTGAGGGTCAGGCTTCGGGGAAGAGTTAGGGTTAGGGTTCGGGCTAGGGTTAGGGTTAGGAAACGGGGACGGTTTAGGGTCAAGGTGAGGGTACGACAACGCTTTAGGGGGAGCGTACGTGTGAGGGCGCGGGTTAGTGTCAGCGTACGGGTTAGGATTAGGGGACGGGTGAGGGTCAGGCTTCGGGGAAGGGTTAGGGTTAGGGTTCGGGCTAGGGTTAGGGTTAGGGGACGGGGACGGTTTAGGGTCCAGGTGAGGGTACGACAACGCTTTAGGGGGAGCGTACGTGTGAGGGCGCGGGTTAGTGTCAGCGTTCGGGTTAGGATTAGGGGACGGGTGAGGGTCAGGCTTCGGGGAAGGGTTAGGGTTAGGGTTCGGGCTAGGGTTAGGGTTAGGGGACGGGGACGGTTTAGGGTCCAGGTGAGGGTACGACAACGCTTTAGGGGGAGCGTACGTGTGAGGGGGCGGGTTAGTGTCAGCGTACGGGTTAGGATTAGGGGACGGGTGAGTGTCAGGCTTCGGGGAAGGTTTAGGGTTAGGGTTCGGGCTAGGGTTAGGGTTAGGGGACGGGGACGGTTTAGGGTCCAGGTGAGGGTACGACAACGCTTTAGGGGGAGCGTACGTGTGAGGGCGTGGGTTAATGTCAGCGAACGGGTTAGGATTAGGGGACGGGTGAGGGTCAGGCTTCGGGGAAGTGTTAGGGTTAGTGTTCGGGCTAGGGTTAGGGGACGGGGACGGTTTAGGGTCCAGGTGAGGGTACGACAACGCTTTAGGGGGAGCGTACGTGTGAGGGCGCGGGTTAGTGTCAGCGTACGGGTTAGGATTAGGGGACGGGTGAGGGTCAGGCTTCGGGGAAGGGTTAGGGTTAGGGTTCGGGCTAGGGTTAGGGTTAGGGGACGGGGACGGTTTAGGGTCCAGGTGAGGGTACGACAACGCTTTAGGGGGAGCGTACGTGTGAGGGCGTGGGTTAGTGTCAGCGTACGGGTTAGGATTAGGGGACGGGTGAGGGTCAGGCTTCGGGGAAGGGTTAGGGTTAGGGTTCGGGCTAGGGTTAGGGTTAGGAAACGGGGACGGTTTAGGGTCAAGGTGAGGGTACGACAACGCATTAGGGGGAGCGTACGTGTGAGGGCGCGGGTTAGTGTCAGCGTACGGGTTAGGATTAGGGGACGGGTGAGGGTCAGGCTTCGGGGAAGTGTTAGGGTTAGGGTTCGGGCTAGGGTTAGGGTTAGGAAACGGGGACGGTTTAGGGTTAAGGTGAGGTTACGACAACGCTTTAGGGGGAGCGTACGTGTGAGGGCGCGGGTTAGTGTCAGCGTACGGGTTAGGATTAGGGGACGGGTGAGGGTCAGGCTTCGGGGAAGGGTTAGGGTTAGGGTTCGGGCTAGGGTTAGGGTTAGGGGACGGGGACGGTTTAGGGTCCAGGTGAGGGTACGACAACGCTTTAGGGGGAGCGTACGTGTGAGGGGGCGGGTTAGTGTCAGCGTACGGGTTAGGATTAGGGGACGGGTGAGGGTCAGGCTTCGGGGAAGGGTTAGGGTTAGGGTTCGGGCTAGGGTTAGGGTTAGGGGACGGGAACGGTTTAGGGTCCAGGTGAGGGTACGACAACGCTTTAGGGGGAGCGTACGTGTGAGGGCGCGGGTTAGTGTCAGCGTACGGTTTAGGATTAGGGGACGGGTGAGTGTCAGGCTTCGGGGAAGGTTTGGGTTAGGGTTCGGGCTAGGGTTAGGATTAGGGGACGGGGACGGTTTAGGGTCCAGGTGAGGGTACGACAACGCTTTATGGGGAGCGTACGTGTGAGGGCGCGGGTTAGTGTCAGCGTACGGGTTAGGATTAGGGGACGGGTGAGGGTCAGGCTTCGGGGAAGGGTTAGGGTTAGGGTTCGGGCTAGGGTTAGGGTTAGGGGACGGGGACGGTTTAGGGTCCAGGTGAGGGTACGACAACGCTTTAGGGGGAGCGTACGTGTGAGGGCGCGGGTTAGTGTCAGCGTACGGGTTAGGATTAGGGGACGGGTGAGGGTCAGGCTTCGGGGAAGGGTTAGGGTTAGTGTTCGGGCTAGGGTTAGGGTTAGGGGACGGGGACGGTTTAGGGTCCAGGTGAGGGTACGACAACGCTTTAGGGGGAGCGTATGTGTGAGGGCGCGGGTTAGTGTCAGCGTACGTGTTAGGATTAGGGGACGGGTGAGGGTCAGGCTTCGGGGAAGGGTTAGGGTTAGGGTTCGGGCTAGGGTTAGGGTTAGGGGACGGGGACGGTTTAGGGTCCAGGTGAGGGTACGACAACGCTTTAGGGGGAGCGTACGTGTGAGGGCGCGGGTTAGTGTCAGCGTACGGGTTAGGATTAGGGGACAGGTGAGGGTCAGGCTTCGGGGAAGGGTTAGGGTTAGGGTTCGGGCTAGGGTTAGGGTTAGGAAACGGGGACGGTTTAGGGTCCAGGTGAGGGTACGACAACGCTTTAGGGGGAGCGTACGTGTGAGGGCGCGGGTTAGTGTCAGCGTACGGGTTAGGATTAGGGGACGGGTGAGGGTCAGGCTTCGGGGAAGGGTTAGGGTTAGGGTTCGGGCTAGGGTTAGGGTTAGGGGACGGGGACGGTTTAGGGTCCAGGTGAGGGTACGACAACGCTTTAGGGGGAGCGTACGTGTGAGGGCGCGGGTTAGTGTCAGCGTACGGGTTAGGATTAGGGGACGGGTGAGGGTCAGGCTTCGGGGAAGGGTTAGGGTTAGGGTTCGGGCTAGGGTTAGGGTTAGGGGACGGGGACGGTTTAGGGTCCAGGTGAGGGTACGACAACGCTTTAGGGGGAGCGTACGTGTGAGGGCGTGGGTTAGTGTCAGCGTACGGGTTAGGATTAGGGGACGGGTGAGGGTCAGGCTTCGGGGAAGGTTTAGGGTTAGGGTTCGGGCTAGGGTTAGGATTAGGGGACGGGGACGGTTTAGGGTCCAGGTGAGGGTACGACAACGCTTTAGGGGGAGCGTACGTGTGAGGGCACGGGTTAGTGTCAGCGTACGGGTTAGGATTAGGGGACGGGTGAGTGTCAGGCTTCGGGGAAGGGTTAGGGTTAGTGTTCGGGCTAGGGTTAGGGTTAGGGGACGGGGACGGTTTAGGGTCCAGGTGAGGGTACGACAACGCTTTAGGGGGAGCGTACGTGTGAGGGCGCGGGTTAGTGTCAGCGTACGGGTTAGGATTAGGGGACGGGTGAGGGTCAGGCTTCGGGGAAGGGTTAGGGTTAGGGTTCGGGCTAGGGTTAGGGTTAGGGGACGGGGAAGGTTTAGGGTCCAGGTGAGGGTACGACAACGCTTTAGGGGGAGCGTACGTGTGAGGGCGCGGGTTAGTGTCAGCGTACGGGTTAGGATTAGGGGACGGGTGAGGGTCAGGCTTCGGGGAAGGGTTAGGGTTAGGGTTCGGGCTAGGGTTAGGGTTAGGGGATGGGGAAGGTTTAGGGTCCAGGTGAGGGTACGACAACGCTTTAGGGGGAGCGTACGTGTGAGGGCGCGGGTTAGTGTCAGCGTACGGGTTAGGATTAGGGGACGGGTGAGGGTCAGGCTTCGGGGAAGGGTTAGGGTTAGGGTTCGGGCTAGGGTTAGGGTTAGGGGACGGGGACGGTTTAGGGTCCAGGTGAGGGTACGACAACGCTTTAGGGGGAGCGTATGTGTGAGGGCGCGGGTTAGTGTCAGCGTACGGGTTAGGATTAGGGGACGGGTGAGGGTCAGGCTTCGGGGAAGGGTTAGGGTTAGGGTTCGGGCTAGGGTTAGGGTTAGCGGACGGGGACGGTTTAGGGTCCAGGTGAGGGTACGACAACGCTTTAGGGGGAGCGTACGTGTGAGGGCGCAGGTTAGTGTCAGCGTACGGGTTAGGATTAGGGGACGGGTGAGGGTCAGGCTTCGGGGAAGAGTTAGGGTTAGGGTTCGGGCTAGGGTTAGGGTTAGGAAACGGGGACGGTTTAGGGTCAAGGTGAGGGTACGACAACGCTTTAGGGGGAGCGTACGTGTGAGGGCGCGGGTTAGTGTCAGCGTACGGGTTAGGATTAGGGGACGGGTGAGGGTCAGGCTTCGGAGAAGGGTTAGGGTTAGGGTTCGGGCTAGGGTTAGGGTTAGGGGACGGGGACGGTTTAGGGTCCAGGTGAGGGTACGACAACGCTTTAGGGGGAGCGTACGTGTGAGGGCGCGGGTTAGTGTCAGCGTACGGGTTAGGATTAGGGGACGGGTGAGGGTCAGGCTTCGGGGAAGGGTTAGGGTTAGGGTTCGGGCTAGGGTTAGGGTTAGGGGACGGGGACGGTTTAGGGTCCAGGTGAGGGTACGACAACGCTTTAGGGGGAGCGTACGTGTGAGGGGGCGGGTTAGTGTCAGCGTACGGGTTAGGATTAGGGGACGGGTGAGTGTCAGGCTTCGGGGAAGGTTTAGGGTTAGGGTTCGGGCTAGGGTTAGGGTTAGGGGACGGGGACGGTTTAGGGTCCAGGTGAGGGTACGACAACGCTTTAGGGGGAGCGTACGTGTGAGGGCGCGGGTTAGTGTCAGCGTACGGGTTAGGATTAGGGGACGGGTGAGGGTCAGGCTTCGGGGAAGTGTTAGGGTTAGTGTTCGGGCTAGGGTTAGGGTTAGGGGACGGGGACGGTTTAGGGTCCAGGTGAGGGTACGACAACGCTTTAGGGGGAGCGTACGTGTGAGGGCGCGGGTTAGTGTCAGCGTACGGGTTAGGATTAGGGGACGGGTGAGGGTCAGGCTTCGGGGAAGTGTTAGGGTTAGGGTTCGGGCTAGGGTTAGGGTTAGGAAACGGGGACGGTTTAGGGTCAAGGTGAGGGTACGACAACGCTTTAGGGGGAGCGTACGTGTGAGGGCGCGGGTTAGTGTCAGCGTACGGGTTAGGATTAGGGGACGGGTGAGGGTCAGGCTTCGGGGAAGGGTTAGGGTTAGGGTTCGGGCTAGGGTTAGGGTTAGGGGACGGGGACGGTTTAGGGTCCAGGTGAGGGTACGACAACGCTTTAGGGGGAGCGTACGTGTGAGGGGGCGGGTTAGTGTCAGCGTACAGGTTAGGATTAGGGGACGGGTGAGGGTCAGGCTTCGGGGAAGGGTTAGGGTTAGGGTTCGGGCTAGGGTTAGGGTTAGGGGACGGGGACGGTTTAGGGTCCAGGTGAGGGTACGACAACGCTTTAGGGGGAGCGTACGTGTGAGGGCGCGGGTTAGTGTCAGCGTACGGTTTAGGATTAGGGGACGGGTGAGTGTCAGGCTTCGGGGAAGGTTTAGGGTTAGGGTTCGGGCTAGGGTTAGGATTAGGGGACGGGGACGGTTTAGGGTCCAGGTGAGGGTACGACAACGCTTTAGGGGGAGCGTACGTGTGAGGGCGCGGGTTAGTGTCAGCGTACGGGTTAGGATTAGGGGACGGGTGAGGGTCAGGCTTCGGGGAAGGGTTAGGGTTAGGGTTCGGGCTAGGGTTAGGGTTAGGGGACGGGGACGGTTTAGGGTCCAGGTGAGGGTACGACAACGCTTTAGGGGGAGCGTACGTGTGAGGGCGCGGGTTAGTGTCAGCGTACGGGTTAGGATTAGGGGACGGGTGAGGGTCAGGCTTCGGGGAAGGGTTAGGGTTAGTGTTCGGGCTAGGGTTAGGGTTAGGGGACGGGGACGGTTTAGGGTCCAGGTGAGGGTACGACAACGCTTTAGGGGGAGCGTATGTGTGAGGGCGCGGGTTAGTGTCAGCGTACGGGTTAGGATTAGGGGACGGGTGAGGGTCAGGCTTCGGGGAAGGGTTAGGGTTAGGGTTCTGGCTAGGGTTAGGGTTAGGGGACGGGGACGGTTTAGGGTCCAGGTGAGGGTACGACAACGCTTTAGGGGGAGCGTACGTGTGAGGGCGCGGGTTAGTGTCAGCGTACGGGTTAGGATTAGGGGACGGGTGAGGGTCAGGCTTCAGGGAAGGGTTAGGGTTAGGGTTCGGGCTAGGGTTAGGGTTAGGAAACGGGGACGGTTTAGGGTCCAGGTGAGGGTACGACAACGCTTTAGGGGGAGCGTACGTGTGAGGGCGCGGGTTAGTGTCAGCGTACGGGTTAGGATTAGGGGACGGGTGAGGGTCAGGCTTCGGGGAAGGGTTAGGGTTAGGGTTCGGGCTAGGGTTAGGGTTAGGGGACGGGGACGGTTTAGGGTCCAGGTGAGGGTACGACAACGCTTTAGGGGGAGCGTACGTGTGAGGGCGCGGGTTAGTGTCAGCGTACGGGTTAGGATTAGGGGACGGGTGAGGGTCAGGCTTCGGGGAAGGGTTAGGGTTAGGGTTCGGGCTAGGGTTAGGGTTAGGGGACGGGGACGGTTTAGGGTCCAGGTGAGGGTACGACAACACTTTAGGGGGAGCGTACGTGTGAGGGCGTGGGTTAGTGTCAGCGTACGGGTTAGGATTAGGGGACGGGTGAGTGTCAGGCTTCGGGGAAGGGTTAGGGTTAGGGTTCGGGCTAGGGTTAGGATTAGGGGACGGGGACGGTTTAGGGTCCAGGTGAGGGTACGACAACGCTTTAGGGGGAGCGTACGTGTGAGGGCGCGGGTTAGTGTCAGCGTACGGGTTAGGATTAGGGGACGGGTGAGGGTCAGGCTTCGGGGAAGGGTTAGGGTTAGTGTTCGGGCTAGGGTTAGGGTTAGGGGACGGGGACGGTTTAGGGTCCAGGTGAGGGTACGACAACGCTTTAGGGGGAGCGTACGTGTGAGGGCGCGGGTTAGTGTCAGCGTACGGGTTAGGATTAGGGGACGGGTGAGGGTCAGGCTTCGGGGAAGGGTTAGGGTTAGGGTTCGGGCTAGGGTTAGGGTTAGGGGACGGGGACGGTTTAGGGTCCAGGTGAGGGTACGACAACGCTTTAGGGGGAGCGTACGTGTGAGGGCGCGGGTTAGTGTCAGCGTACGGGTTAGGATTAGGGGACGGGTGAGGGTCAGGCTTCGGGGAAGGGTTAGGGTTCGGGCTAGGGTTAGGGTTAGGAAACGGGGACGGTTTAGGGTCAAGGTGAGGGTACGACAACGCATTAGGGGGAGCGTACGTGTGAGGGTGCGGGTTAGTGTCAGCGTACGGGTTAGGATTAGGGGACGGGTGAGGGTCAGGCTTCGGGGAAGGGTTAGGGTTAGGGTTCGGGCTAGGGTTAGGGTTAGGGGACGGGGACGGTTTAGGGTCCAGGTGAGGGTACGACAACGCTTTAGGGGGAGCGTACGTTTGAGGGCGCGGGTTAGAGTCAGCGTACGGGTTAGGATTAGGGGACGGGTGAGGGTCAGGCTTCAGGGAAGTGTTAGGGTTAGGGTTCGGGCTAGGGTTAGGGTTAGGGGACGGGGAAGGTTTAGGGTCCAGGTGAGGGTACGACAACGCTTTAGGGGGAGCGTACGTGTGAGGGCGCGGGTTAGTGTCAGCGTACGGGTTAGGATTAGGGGACGGGTGAGGGTCAGGCTTCGGGGAAGGGTTAGGGTTAGGGTTCGGGCTAGGGTTAGGGTTAGGGGATGGGGAAGGTTTAGGGTCCAGGTGAGGGTACGACAACGCTTTAGGGGGAGCGTACGTGTGAGGGCGCGGGTTAGTGTCAGCGTACGAGTTAGGATTAGGGGACGGGTGAGGGTCAGGCTTCGGGGAAGTGTTAGGGTTAGGGTTCGGGCTAGGGTTAGGGTTAGGAAACGGGGATGGTTTAGGGTCCAGGTGAGGGTACGACAACGTTGTAGGGGGAGCGTACGTGTGACGGCGCGGGTTAGTGTCAGCGTACGGGTTAGGATTAGGGGACGGGTGAGGGTCAGGCTTCGGGGAAGGGTTAGGGTTCGGGCTAGGGTTAGGGTTAGGGGACGGGGATGGTTTAGGGTCCAGGTGAGGGTACGACAACGCTTTAGGGGGAGCGTACGTGTGAGGGCGTGGGTTAGTGTCAGCGTACGGGTTAGGATTAGGGGAGGGGTGAGGGTCAGGCTTCGGGGAAGGGTTAGGGTTAGGGTTCGGGCTAGGGTTAGGGTTAGGGGACGGGGACGGTTTAGGGTCCAGGTGAGGGTACGACAACGCTTTAGGGGGAGCGTACGTGTGAGGGCGCGGGTTAGTGTCAGCGTACGGGTTAGGATTAGGGGACGGGTGAGGGTCAGGCTTCGGGGAAGTGTTAGGGTTAGGGTTCGGGCTAGGGTTAGGGTTAGGGGACGGGGACGGTTTAGGGTCCAGGTGAGGGTACGACAACGCTTTAGGGGGAGCGTACGTGTGAGGGCGCGGTTTAGTGTCAGCGTACGGGTTAGGATTAGGGGACAGGTGAGGGTCAGGCTTCGGGGAAGGGTTAGGGTTAGGGTTCGGGCTAGGGTTATGGTTAGGGGACGGTTTAGGGTCCAGGTGAGGGTACGACAACGCTTTAGGGGGAGCGTACGTGTGAGGGCGCGGGTTAGTGTCAGCGTACGGGTTAGGATTAGGGGACGGGTGAGGGTCAGGCTTCGGGGAAGGGTTAGGGTTCGGGCTAGGGTTAGGGTTAGGGGACGGGGACGGTTTAGGGTCCAGGTGAGGGTACGACAACGCTTCAGGGGGAGCGTACGTGTGAGGGCACGGGTTAGTGTCAGCGTACGGGTTAGGATTAGGGGACGGGTGAGGGTCAGGCTTCGGGGAAGGGTTAGGGTTAGGGTTTGGGCTAGGGTTAGGGTTAGGGGACGGGGACGGTTTAGGGTCCAGGTGAGGGTACGACAACGCTTTAGGGGGAGTGTACGTGTGAGGGCGCGGGTTAGTGTCAGCGTACGGGTTAGGATTAGGGGACGGGTGAGGGTCAGGCTTCGGGGAAGGGTTAGGGTTAGGGTTCGGGCTAGGGTTAGGGTTAGGGGACGGGGACGGTTTGGGGTCCAGGTGAGGGTACGACAACGCTTTAGGGGGAACGTACGTGTGAGGGCGTGGGTTAGTGTCAGCGTACGGGTTAGGATTAGGGGACGGGTGAGGGTCAGGCTTCGGGGAAGCGTTAGGGTTAGGGTTCGGGCTAGGGTTAGGGTTAGGGGACGGGGACGGTTTAGGGTCCAGGTGAGGGTACGACAACGCTTTAGGGGGAGCGTACGTGTGAGGGCGCGGGTTAGTGTCAGCGTACGGGTTAGGATTAGGGGACGGGTGAGGGTCAGGCTTCGGGGAAGGGTTAGGGTTAGGGTTCGGGCTAGGGTTAGGGTTAGGAAACGGGGACGGTTTAGGGTCCAGGTGAGGGTACGACAACGCTTTAGGGGGAGCGTACGTGTGAGGGCGCGGGTTAGTGTCAGCGTACGGGTTAGGATTAGGGGACGGGTGAGGGTCAGGCTTCGGGGAAGGGTTAGGGTTAGGGTTCGGGCTAGGGTTAGGGTTAGGGGACGGGGACGGTTTAGGGTCCAGGTGAGGGTACGACAACGCTTTAGGGGGAGCGTACGTGTGAGGGCGCGGGTTAGTGTCAGCGTACGGGTTAGGATTAGGGGACGGGTGAGGGTCAGGCTTCGGGGAAGGGTTAGGGTTAGGGTTCGGGCTAGGGTTAGGGTTAGGGGACGGGAACGGTTTAGGGTCCAGGTGAGGGTACGACAACGCTTTAGGGGGAGCGTACGTGTGAGGGCGCGGGTTAGTGTCAGCGTACGGTTTAGGATTAGGGGACGGGTGAGGGTCAGGCTTCGGGGAAGGGTTAGGGTTAGGGTTCGGGCTAGGGTTAGGGTTAGGGGACGGGGACGGTTTAGGGTCCAGGTGAGGGTACGACAACGCTTTAGGGGGAGCGTACGTGTTAGGGGGCGGGTTAGTGTCAGCGTACGGGTTAGGATTAGGGGACGGGTGAGGGTCAGGCTTCGGGGAAGGGTTAGGGTTAGGGTTCGGGCTAGGGTTAGGGTTAGGGGACGGGAACGGTTTAGGGTCCAGGTGAGGGTACGACAACGCTTTAGGGGGAGCGTACGTGTGAGGGCGCGGGTTAGTGTCAGCGTACGGTTTAGGATTAGGGGACGGGTGAGTGTCAGGCTTCGGGGAAGGTTTGGGTTAGGGTTCGGGCTAGGGTTAGGATTAGGGGACGGGGACGGTTTAGGGTCCAGGTGAGGGTACGACAACGCTTTAGGGGGAGCGTACGTGTGAGGGGGCGGGTTAGTGTCAGCGTACGGGTTAGGATTAGGGGACGGGTGAGGGTCAGGCTTCGGGGAAGGGTTAGGGTTAGGGTTCGGGCTAGGGTTAGGGTTAGGGGACGGGAACGGTTTAGGGTCCAGGTGAGGGTACGACAACGCTTTAGGGGGAGCGTACGTGTGAGGGCGCGGGTTAGTGTCAGCGTACGGTTTAGGATTAGGGGACGGGTGAGTGTCAGGCTTCGGGGAAGGTTTGGGTTAGGGTTCGGGCTAGGGTTAGGATTAGGGGACGGGGACGGTTTAGGGTCCAGGTGAGGGTACGACAACGCTTTATGGGGAGCGTACGTGTGAGGGCGCGGGTTAGTGTCAGCGTACGGGTTAGGATTAGGGGACGGGTGAGGGTCAGGCTTCGGGGAAGGGTTAGGGTTAGTGTTCGGGCTAGAGTTAGGGTTAGGGGACGGGGACGGTTTAGGGTCCAGGTGAGGGTACGACAACGCTTTAGGGGGAGCGTACGTGTGAGGGCGCGGGTTAGTGTCAGCGTACGGGTTAGGATTAGGGGACGGGTGAGGGTCAGGCTTCGGGGAAGGGTTAGGGTTAGTGTTCGGGCTAGGGTTAGGGTTAGGGGACGGGGACGGTTTAGGGTCCAGGTGAGGGTACGACAACGCTTTAGGGGGAGCGTATGTGTGAGGGCGCGGGTTAGTGTCAGCGTACGGGTTAGGATTAGGGGACGGGTGAGGGTCAGGCTTCGGGGAAGGGTTAGGGTTAGGGTTCGGGCTAGGGTTAGGGTTAGGGGACGGGGACGGTTTAGGGTCCAGGTGAGGGTACGACAACGCTTTAGGGGGAGCGTACGTGTGAGGGCGCGGGTTAGTGTCAGCGTACGGGTTAGGATTAGGGGACGGGTGAGGGTCAGGCTTCGGGGAAGGGTTAGGGTTAGGGTTCGGGCTAGGGTTAGGGTTAGGAAACGGGGACGGTTTAGGGTCAAGGTGAGGGTACGACAACGCTTTAGGGGGAGCGTACGTGTGAGGGCGCGGGTTAGTGTCAGCGTACGGGTTAGGATTAGGGGACGGGTGAGGGTCAGGCTTCGGGGAAGGGTTAGGGTTAGGGTTCGGGCTAGGGTTAGGGTTAGGGGACGGGGACGGTTTAGGGTCCAGGTGAGGGTACGACAACGCTTTAGGGGGAGCGTACGTGTGAGGGCGCGGGTTAGTGTCAGCGTACGGGTTAGGATTAGGGGACGGGTGAGGGTCAGGCTTCGGGGAAGGGTTAGGGTTAGGGTTCGGGCTAGGGTTAGGGTTAGGGTACGGGGACGGTTTAGGGTCCAGGTGAGGGTACGACAACGCTTTAGGGGGAGCGTACGTGTGAGGGCGTGGGTTAGTGTCAGCGTACGGGTTAGGATTAGGGGACGGGTGAGTGTCAGGCTTCGGGGAAGGTTTAGGGTTAGGGTTCGGGCTAGGGTTAGGATTAGGGGACGGGGATGGTTTAGGGTCCAGGTGAGGGTACGACAACGCTTTAGGGGGAGCGTACGTGTGAGGGCACGGGTTAGTGTCAGCGTACGGGTTAGGATTAGGGGACGGGTGAGGGTCAGGCTTCGGGGAAGGGTTAGGGTTAGTGTTCGGGCTAGGGTTAGGGTTAGGGGACGGGGACGGTTTAGGGTCCAGGTGAGGGTACGACAACGCTTTAGGGGGAGCGTACGTGTGAGGGCACGGGTTAGTGTCAGCGTACGGGTTAGGATTAGGGGACGGGTGAGGGTCAGGCTTCGGGGAAGGGTTAGGGTTAGGGTTCGGGCTAGGGTTAGGGTTAGGGGACGGGGAAGGTTTAGGGTCCAGGTGAGGGTACGACAACGCTTTAGGGGGAGCGTACGTGTGAGGGCGCGGGTTAGTGTCAGCGTACGGGTTAGGATTAGGGGACGGGTGAGGGTCAGGCTTCGGGGAAGGGTTAGGGTTAGGGTTCGGGCTAGGGTTAGGGTTAGGGGATGGGGAAGGTTTAGGGTCCAGGTGAGGGTACGACAACGCTTTAGGGGGAGCGTACGTGTGAGGGCGCGGGTTAGTGTCAGCGTACGGGTTAGGATTAGGGGACGGGTGAGGGTCAGGCTTCGGGGAAGGGTTAGGGTTAGGGTTCGGGCTAGGGTTAGGGTTAGGGGACGGGGACGGTTTAGGGTCCAGGTGAGGGTACGACAACGCTTTAGGGGGAGCGTATGTGTGAGGGCGCGGGTTAGTGTCAGCGTACGGGTTAGGATTAGGGGACGGGTGAGGGTCAGGCTTCGGGGAAGGGTTAGGGTTAGGGTTCGGGCTAGGGTTAGGGTTAGGGGACGGGGACGGTTTAGGGTCCAGGTGAGGGTACGACAACGCTTTAGGGGGAGCGTACGTGTGAGGGCGCGGGTTAGTGTCAGCGTACGGGTTAGGATTAGGGGACGGGTGAGGGTCAGGCTTCGGGGAAGAGTTAGGGTTAGGGTTCGGGCTAGGGTTAGGGTTAGGAAACGGGGACGGTTTAGGGTCAAGGTGAGGGTACGACAACGCTTTAGGGGGAGCGTACGTGTGAGGGCGCGGGTTAGTGTCAGCGTACGGGTTAGGATTAGGGGACGGGTGAGGGTCAGGCTTCGGGGAAGGGTTAGGGTTAGGGTTCGGGCTAGGGTTAGGGTTAGGGGACGGGGACGGTTTAGGGTCCAGGTGAGGGTACGACAACGCTTTAGGGGGAGCGTACGTGTGAGGGCGCGGGTTAGTGTCAGCGTACGGGTTAGGATTAGGGGACGGGTGAGGGTCAGTCTTCGGGGAAGGGTTAGGGTTAGGGTTCGGGCTAGGGTTAGGGTTAGGGGACGGGGACGGTTTAGGGTCCAGGTGAGGGTACGACAACGCTTTAGGGGGAGCGTACGTGTGAGGGGGCGGGTTAGTGTCAGCGTACGGGTTAGGATTAGGGGACGGGTGAGTGTCAGGCTTCGGGGAAGGTTTAGGGTTAGGGTTCGGGCTAGGGTTAGGGTTAGGGGACGGGGACGGTTTAGGGTCCAGGTGAGGGTACGACAACGCTTTAGGGGGAGCGTACGTGTGAGGGCGCGGGTTAGTGTCAGCGTACGGGTTAGGATTAGGGGACGGGTGAGGGTCAGGCTTCGGGGAAGTGTTAGGGTTAGTGTTCGGGCTAGGGTTAGGGTTAGGGGACGGGGACGGTTTAGGGTCCAGGTGAGGGTACGACAACGCTTTAGGGGGAGCGTACGTGTGAGGGCGCGGGTTAGTGTCAGCGTACGGGTTAGGATTAGGGGACGGGTGAGGGTCAGGCTTCGGGGAAGGGTTAGGGTTAGGGTTCGGGCTAGGGTTAGGGTTAGGGGACGGGGACGGTTTAGGGTCCAGGTGAGGGTACGACAACGCTTTAGGGGGAGCGTACGTGTGAGGGCGTGGGTTAGTGTCAGCGTACGGGTTAGGATTAGGGGACGGGTGAGGGTCAGGCTTCGGGGAAGGGTTAGGGTTAGGGTTCGGGCTAGGGTTAGGGTTAGGAAACGGTGACGGTTTAGGGTCAAGGTGAGGGTACGACAACGCATTAGGGGGAGCGTACGTGTGAGGGCGCGGGTTAGTGTCAGCGTACGGGTTAGGATTAGGGGACGGGTGAGGGTCAGGCTTCGGGGAAGGGTTAGGGTTAGGGTTCGGGCTAGGGTTAGGGTTAGGGGACGGGGACGGTTTAGGGTCCAGGTGAGGGTACGACAACGCTTTAGGGGGAGCGTACGTGTGAGGGCGCGGGTTAGTGTCAGCGTACGGGTTAGGATTAGGGGACGGGTGAGGGTCAGGCTTCGGGGAAGGGTTAGGGTTAGTGTTCGGGCTAGGGTTAGGGTTAGGGGACGGGGACGGTTTAGGGTCCAGGTGAGGGTACGACAACGCTTTAGGGGGAGCGTATGTGTGAGGGCGCGGGTTAGTGTCAGCGTACGGGTTAGGATTAGGGGACGGGTGAGGGTCAGGCTTCGGGGAAGGGTTAGGGTTAGGGTTCTGGCTAGGGTTAGGGTTAGGGGACGGGGACGGTTTAGGGTCCAGGTGAGGGTACGACAACGCTTTAGGGGGAGCGTACGTGTGAGGGCGCGGGTTAGTGTCAGCGTACGGGTTAGGATTAGGGGACGGGTGAGGGTCAGGCTTCGGGGAAGGGTTAGGGTTAGGGTTCGGGCTAGGGTTAGGGTTAGGAAACGGGGACGGTTTAGGGTCCAGGTGAGGGTACGACAACGCTTTAGGGGGAGCGTACGTGTGAGGGCGCGGGTTAGTGTCAGCGTACGGGTTAGGATTAGGGGACGGGTGAGGGTCAGGCTTCGGGGAAGGGTTAGGGTTAGGGTTCGGGCTAGGGTTAGGGTTAGGGGACGGGGACGGTTTAGGGTCCAGGTGAGGGTACGACAACGCTTTAGGGGGAGCGTACGTGTGAGGGCGCGGGTTAGTGTCAGCGTACGGGTTAGGATTAGGGGACGGGTGAGGGTCAGGCTTCGGGGAAGGGTTAGGGTTAGGGTTCGGGCTAGGGTTAGGGTTAGGGGACGGGGACGGTTTAGGGTCCAGGTGAGGGTACGACAACACTTTAGGGGGAGCGTACGTGTGAGGGCGTGGGTTAGTGTCAGCGTACGGGTTAGGATTAGGGGACGGGTGAGTGTCAGGCTTCGGGGAAGGGTTAGGGTTAGGGTTCGGGCTAGGGTTAGGATTAGGGGACGGGGACGGTTTAGGGTCCAGGTGAGGGTACGACAACGCTTTAGGGGGAGCGTACGTGTGAGGGCGCGGGTTAGTGTCAGCGTACGGGTTAGGATTAGGGGACGGGTGAGGGTCAGGCTTCGGGGAAGGGTTAGGGTTAGTGTTCGGGCTAGGGTTAGGGTTAGGGGACGGGGACGGTTTAGGGTCCAGGTGAGGGTACGACAACGCTTTAGGGGGAGCGTACGTGTGAGGGCGCGGGTTAGTGTCAGCGTACGGGTTAGGATTAGGGGACGGGTGAGGGTCAGGCTTCGGGGAAGGGTTAGGGTTAGGGTTCGGGCTAGGGTTAGGGTTAGGGGACGGGGACGGTTTAGGGTCCAGGTGAGGGTACGACAACGCTTTAGGGGGAGCGTACGTGTGAGGGCGCGGGTTAGTGTCAGCGTACGGGTTAGGATTAGGGGACGGGTGAGGGTCAGGCTTCGGGGAAGGGTTAGGGTTAGGGTTCGGGCTAGGGTTAGGGTTAGGAAACGGGGACGGTTTAGGGTCCAGGTGAGGGTACGACAACGCATTAGGGGGAGCGTACGTGTGAGGGTGCGGGTTAGTGTCAGCGTACGGGTTAGGATTAGGGGACGGGTGAGGGTCAGGCTTCGGGGAAGGGTTAGGGTTAGGGTTCGGGCTAGGGTTAGGGTTAGGGGACGGGGACGGTTTAGGGTCCAGGTGAGGGTACGACAACGCTTTAGGGGGAGCGTACGTTTGAGGGCGCGGGTTAGAGTCAGCGTACGGGTTAGGATTAGGGGACGGGTGAGGGTCAGGCTTCGGGGAAGGGTTAGGGTTAGGGTTCGGGCTAGGGTTAGGGTTAGGGGACGGGGAAGGTTTAGGGTCCAGGTGAGGGTACGACAACGCTTTAGGGGGAGCGTACGTGTGAGGGCGCGGGTTAGTGTCAGCGTACGGGTTAGGATTAGGGGACGGGTGAGGGTCAGGCTTCGGGGAAGGGTTAGGGTTAGGGTTCGGGCTAGGGTTAGGGTTAGGGGATGGGGAAGGTTTAGGGTCCAGGTGAGGGTACGACAACGCTTTAGGGGGAGCGTACGTGTGAGGGCGCGGGTTAGTGTCAGCGTACGAGTTAGGATTAGGGGACGGGTGAGGGTCAGGCTTCGGGGAAGTGTTAGGGTTAGGGTTCGGGCTAGGGTTAGGGTTAGGAAACGGGGATGGTTTAGGGTCCAGGTGAGGGTACGACAACGCTTTAGGGGGAGCGTACGTGTGAGGGCGTGGGTTAGTGTCAGCGTACGGGTTAGGATTAGGGGAGGGGTGAGGGTCAGGCTTCGGGGAAGGGTTAGGGTTAGGGTTCGGGCTAGGGTTAGGGTTAGGGGACGGGGACGGTTTAGGGTCCAGGTGAGGGTACGACAACGCTTTAGGGGGAGCGTACGTGTGAGGGCGCGGGTTAGTGTCAGCGTACGGGTTAGGATTAGGGGACGAGTGAGGGTCAGGCTTCGGGGAAGTGTTAGGGTTAGGGTTCGGGCTAGGGTTAGGGTTAGGGGACGGGGACGGTTTAGGGTCCAGGTGAGGGTACGACAACGCTTTAGGGGGAGCGTACGTGTGAGGGCGCGGTTTAGTGTCAGCGTACGGGTTAGGATTAGGGGACAGGTGAGGGTCAGGCTTCGGGGAAGGGTTAGGGTTAGGGTTCGGGCTAGGGTTATGGTTAGGGGACGGTTTAGGGTCCAGGTGAGGGTACGACAACGCTTTAGGGGGAGCGTACGTGTGAGGGCGCGGGTTAGTGTCAGCGTACGGGTTAGGATTAGGGGACGGGTGAGGGTCAGGCTTCGGGGAAGGGTTAGGGTTCGGGCTAGGGTTAGGGTTAGGGGACGGGGACGGTTTAGGGTCCAGGTGAGGGTACGACAACGCTTCAGGGGGAGCGTACGTGTGAGGGCACGGGTTAGTGTCAGCGTACGGTTTAGGATTAGGGGACGGGTGAGGGTCAGGCTTCGGGGAAGGGTTAGGGTTAGGGTTTGGGCTAGGGTTAGGGTTAGGGGACGGGGACGGTTTAGGGTCCAGGTGAGGGTACGACAACGCTTTAGGGGGAGTGTACGTGTGAGGGCGCGGGTTAGTGTCAGCGTACGGGTTAGGATTAGGGGACGGGTGAGGGTCAGGCTTCGGGGAAGGGTTAGGGTTAGGGTTCGGGCTAGGGTTAGGGTTAGGGGACGGGGACGGTTTGGGGTCCAGGTGAGGGTACGACAACGCTTTAGGGGGAACGTACGTGTGAGGGCGTGGGTTAGTGTCAGCGTACGGGTTAGGATTAGGGGACGGGTGAGGGTCAGGCTTCGGGGAAGCGTTAGGGTTAGGGTTCGGGCTAGGGTTAGGGTTAGGGGACGGGGACGGTTTAGGGTCCAGGTGAGGGTACGACAACGCTTTAGGGGGAGCGTACGTGTGAGGGCGCGGGTTAGTGTCAGCGTACGGGTTAGGATTAGGGGACGGGTGAGGGTCAGGCTTCGGGGAAGGGTTAGGGTTAGGGTTCGGGTTAGGGTTACGGTTAGGGGACGGGGAAGGTTTAGGGTCCAGGTGAGGGTACGACAACGCTTTAGGGGGAGCGTACATGTGAGGGCGCGGGTTAGTGTCAGCGTACGGGTTAGGATTAGGGGACGGGTGAGGGTCAGGCTTAGGGGAAGGGTTAGGGTTAGGGTTCGGGCTAGGGTTAGGGTTAGGGGACGGGGACGGTTTAGGGTCCAGGTGAGGGTACGACAACGCTTTAGGGGGAGCGTACGTGTGAGGGCGCGGGTTAGTGTCAGCGTACGGGTTAGGATTAGGGGACGGGTGAGGGTCAGGCTTCGGGGAAGGGTTAGGGTTAGGGTTCGGGCTAGGGTTAGGGTTAGGGGACGGGGAAGGTTTAGGGTCCAGGTGAGGGTACGACAACGCTTTAGGGGGAGCGTACATGTGAGGGCGCGGGTTAGTGTCAGCGTACGGGTTAGGATTAGGGGACGTGTGAGGGTCAGGCTTCGGGGAAGGGTTAGGGTTCGGGCTAGGGTTAGGGTTAGGGGACGGGGATGGTTTAGGGTCCAGGTGAGGGTACGACAACGCTTTAGGGGGAGCGTACGTGTGAGGGCGCGGGTTAGTGTCAGCGTACGGGTTAGGATTAGGGGACGAGTGAGGGTCAGGCTTCGGGGAAGGGTTAGGGTTAGGGTTCGGGCTAAGGTTAGGGTTAGGGGATGGGGACGGTTTAGGGTCCAGGTGAGGATACGACAACGCTTTAGGGGGAGCGTACGTGTGAGGGCGCGGTTTAGTGTCAGCGTACGGGTTAGGATTAGGGGACAGGTGAGGGTCAGGCTTCGGGGAAGGGTTAGGGTTAGGGTTCGGGCTAGGGTTAGGGGACGGGGAAGGTTTAGGGTCCAGGTGGGGGTATGACAACGCTTTAGGGGGAGCGTACGTGTGAGGGCACGGCTTAGTGTCAGCGTACGGGTTAGGATTAGGGGACGGGTGAGGGTCAGGCTTCGGGGAAGGGTTAGGGTAGGGTTCGGGCTAGGATTAGGGTTAGGGGACGGGGACGGTTTAGGGTCCAGGTGAGGGTACGACAACGCTTTAGGGGGAGCGTACGTGTGAGGGCGCGGGTTAGTGTCAGCGTACGGGTTAGGATTAGGGGACGTGTGAGGGTCAGGGTTCGGGGAAGGGTTAGGGTTCGGGCTAGGGTTAGGGTTAGGGGACGGGGACGGTTTAGGGTCCAGGTGAGGGTACGACAACGCTTCAGGGGGAGCGTACATGTGAGGGCACGGGTTAGTGTCAGCGTACGGGTTAGGATTAGGGGACGGGTGAGGGTCAGGCTTCGGGGAAGGGTTAGGGTTAGGGTTTGGGCTAGGGTTAGGGTTAGGGGACGGGGACGGTTTAGGGTCCAGGTGAGGGTACGACAACGCTTTAGGGGGAGTGTACGTGTGAGGGCGCGGGTTAGTGTCAGCGTACGGGTTAGGATTAGGGGACGGGTGAGGGTCAGGCTTCGGGGAAGGGTTAGGGTTAGGGTTCGGGCTAGGGTTAGGGTTAGGGGACGGGGACGGTTTAGGGTCCAGGTGAGGGTACGACAACGCTTTAGGGGGAGCGTACGTGTGAGGGCGCGGGTTAGTGTCAGCGTACGGGTTAGGATTAGGGGACGGGTGAGGGTCAGGCTTCGGGGAAGCGTTAGGGTTAGGGTTCGGGCTAGGGTTAGGGTTAGGGGACGGGGACGGTTTAGGGTCCAGGTGAGGGTACGACAACGCTTTAGGGGGAGCGTACGTGTGAGGGCGCGGGTTAGTGTCAGCGTACGGGTTAGGATTAGGGGACGGGTGAGGGTCAGGCTTCGGGGAAGGGTTAGGGTTAGGGTTCGGGCTAGGGTTAGGGTTTGGAAACGGGGACGGTTTAGGGTCCAGGTGAGGGTACGACAACGCTTTAGGGGGAGCGTACGTGTGAGGGCGCGGGTTAGTGTCAGCGTACGGGTTAGGATTAGGGGACGGGTGAGGGTCAGGCTTCGGGGAAGGGTTAGGGTTAGGGTTCGGGCTAGGGTTAGGGTTAGGGGACGGGGACGGTTTAGGGTCCAGGTGAGGGTACGACAACGCTTTAGGGGGAGCGTACGTGTGAGGGCGCGGGTTAGTGTCAGCGTACGGGTTAGGATTAGGGGACGGGTGAGGGTCAGGCTTCGGGGAAGGGTTAGGGTTAGGGTTCGGGCTAGGGTTAGGGTTAGGGGACGGGGACGGTTTAGGGTCCAGGTGAGGGTACGACAACGCTTTAGGGGGAGCGTATGTGTGAGGGCGCGGGTTAGTGTCAGCGTACGGGTTAGGATTAGGGGACGGGTGAGGGTCAGGCTTCGGGGAAGGGTTAGGGTTAGGGTTCGGGCTAGGGTTAGGGTTAGGGGACGGGGACGGTTTAGGGTCCAGGTGAGGGTACGACAACGCTTTAGGGGGAGCGTACGTGTGAGGGCGCGGGTTAGTGTCAGCGTACGGGTTAGGATTAGGGGACGGGTGAGGGTCAGGCTTCGGGGAAGAGTTAGGGTTAGGGTTCGGGCTAGGGTTAGGGTTAGGAAACGGGGACGGTTTAGGGTCAAGGTGAGGGTACGACAACGCTTTAGGGGGAGCGTACGTGTGAGGGCGCGGGTTAGTGTCAGCGTACGGGTTAGGATTAGGGGACGGGTGAGGGTCAGGCTTCGGGGAAGGGTTAGGGTTAGGGTTCGGGCTAGGGTTAGGGTTAGGGGACGGGGACGGTTTAGGGTCCAGGTGAGGGTACGACAACGCTTTAGGGGGAGCGTACGTGTGAGGGCGCGGGTTAGTGTCAGCGTACGGGTTAGGATTAGGGGACGGGTGAGGGTCAGGCTTCGGGGAAGGGTTAGGGTTAGGGTTCGGGCTAGGGTTAGGGTTAGGGGACGGGGACGGTTTAGGGTCCAGGTGAGGGTACGACAACGCTTTAGGGGGAGCGTACGTGTGAGGGGGCGGGTTAGTGTCAGCGTACGGGTTAGGATTAGGGGACGGGTGAGTGTCAGGCTTCGGGGAAGGTTTAGGGTTAGGGTTCGGGCTAGGGTTAGGGTTAGGGGACGGGGACGGTTTAGGGTCCAGGTGAGGGTACGACAACGCTTTAGGGGGAGCGTACGTGTGAGGGCGCGGGTTAGTGTCAGCGTACGGGTTAGGATTAGGGGACGGGTGAGGGTCAGGCTTCGGGGAAGTGTTAGGGTTAGTGTTCGGGCTAGGGTTAGGGTTAGGGGACGGGGACGGTTTAGGGTCCAGGTGAGGGTACGACAACGCTTTAGGGGGAGCGTACGTGTGAGGGCGCGGGTTAGTGTCAGCGTACGGGTTAGGATTAGGGGACGGGTGAGGGTCAGGCTTCGGGGAAGGGTTAGGGTTAGGGTTCGGGCTAGGGTTAGGGTTAGGGGACGGGGACGGTTTAGGGTCCAGGTGAGGGTACGACAACGCTTTAGGGGGAGCGTACGTGTGAGGGCGTGGGTTAGTGTCAGCGTACGGGTTAGGATTAGGGGACGGGTGAGGGTCAGGCTTCGGGGAAGGGTTAGGGTTAGGGTTCGGGCTAGGGTTAGGGTTAGGAAACGGTGACGGTTTAGGGTCAAGGTGAGGGTACGACAACGCATTAGGGGGAGCGTACGTGTGAGGGCGCGGGTTAGTGTCAGCGTACGGGTTAGGATTAGGGGACGGGTGAGGGTCAGGCTTCGGGGAAGTGTTAGGGTTAGGGTTCGGGCTAGGGTTAGGGTTAGGAAACGGGGACGGTTTAGGGTCAAGGTGAGGGTACGACAACGCTTTAGGGGGAGCGTACGTGTGAGGGCGCGGGTTAGTGTCAGCGTACGGGTTAGGATTAGGGGACGGGTGAGGGTCAGGCTTCGGGGAAGGGTTAGGGTTAGGGTTCGGGCTAGGGTTAGGGTTAGGGGACGGGGACGGTTTAGGGTCCAGGTGAGGGTACGACAACGCTTTAGGGGGAGCGTACGTGTGAGGGGGCGGGTTAGTGTCAGCGTACAGGTTAGGATTAGGGGACGGGTGAGGGTCAGGCTTCGGGGAAGGGTTAGGGTTAGGGTTCGGGCTAGGGTTAGGGTTAGGGGACGGGGACGGTTTAGGGTCCAGGTGAGGGTACGACAACGCTTTAGGGGGAGCGTACGTGTGAGGGCGCGGGTTAGTGTCAGCGTACGGTTTAGGATTAGGGGACGGGTGAGTGTCAGGCTTCGGGGAAGGTTTAGGGTTAGGGTTCGGGCTAGGGTTAGGATTAGGGGACGGGGACGGTTTAGGGTCCAGGTGAGGGTACGACAACGCTTTAGGGGGAGCGTACGTGTGAGGGCGCGGGTTAGTGTCAGCGTACGGGTTAGGATTAGGGGACGGGTGAGGGTCAGGCTTCGGGGAAGGGTTAGGGTTAGGGTTCGGGCTAGGGTTAGGGTTAGGGGACGGGGACGGTTTAGGGTCCAGGTGAGGGTACGACAACGCTTTAGGGGGAGCGTACATGTGAGGGCGCGGGTTAGTGTCAGCGTACGGGTTAGGATTAGGGGACGGGTGAGGGTCAGGCTTCGGGGAAGGGTTAGGGTTAGTGTTCGGGCTAGGGTTAGGGTTAGGGGACGGGGACGGTTTAGGGTCCAGGTGAGGGTACGACAACGCTTTAGGGGGAGCGTATGTGTGAGGGCGCGGGTTAGTGTCAGCGTACGGGTTAGGATTAGGGGACGGGTGAGGGTCAGGCTTCGGGGAAGGGTTAGGGTTAGGGTTCGGGCTAGGGTTAGGGTTAGGGGACGGGGACGGTTTAGGGTCCAGGTGAGGGTACGACAACGCTTTAGGGGGAGCGTACGTGTGAGGGCGCGGGTTAGTGTCAGCGTACGGGTTAGGATTAGGGGACGGGTGAGGGTCAGGCTTCGGGGAAGGGTTAGGGTTAGGGTTCGGGCTAGGGTTAGGGTTAGGGGACGGGGACGGTTTAGGGTCCAGGTGAGGGTACGACAACGCTTTAGGGGGAGCGTACGTGTGAGGGCGCGGGTTAGTGTCTGCGTACGGGTTAGGATTAGGGGACGGGTGAGGGTCAGGCTTCGGGGAAGGGTTAGGGTTAGGGTTCGGGCTAGGGTTAGGGGACGGGGACGGTTTAGGGTCCAGGTGAGGGTACGACAACGCTTTAGGGGGAGCGTACGTGTGAGGGCGCGGGTTAGTGTCAGCGTACGGGTTAGGATTAGGGGACGGGTGAGGGTCAGGCTTCGGGGAAGGGTTAGGGTTAGGGTTCGGGCTAGGGTTAGGGTTAGGAAACGGGGACGGTTTAGGGTCAAGGTGAGGGTACGACAACGCATTAGGGGGAGCGTACGTGTGAGGGTGCGGGTTAGTGTCAGCGTACGGGTTAGGATTAGGGGACGGGTGAGGGTCAGGCTTCGGGGAAGGGTTAGGGTTAGGGTTCGGGCTAGGGTTAGGGTTAGGGGACGGGGACGGTTTAGGGTCCAGGTGAGGGTACGACAACGCTTTAGGGGGAGCGTACGTTTGAGGGCGCGGGTTAGAGTCAGCGTACGGGTTAGGATTAGGGGACGGGTGAGGGTCAGGCTTCGGGGAAGGGTTAGGGTTAGGGTTCGGGCTAGGGTTAGGGTTAGGGGACGGGGAAGGTTTAGGGTCCAGGTGAGGGTACGACAACGCTTTAGGGGGAGCGTACGTGTGAGGGCGCGGGTTAGTGTCAGCGTACGGGTTAGGATTAGGGGACGGGTGAGGGTCAGGCTTCGGGGAAGGGTTAGGGTTAGGGTTCGGGCTAGGGTTAGGGTTAGGGGATGGAGAAGGTTTAGGGTCCAGGTGAGGGTACGACAACGCTTTAGGGGGAGCGTACGTGTGAGGGCGCGGGTTAGTGTCAGCGTACGAGTTAGGATTAGGGGACGGGTGAGGGTCAGGCTTCGGGGAAGTGTTAGGGTTAGGGTTCGGGCTAGGGTTAGGGTTAGGAAACGGGGATGGTTTAGGGTCCAGGTGAGGGTACGACAACGTTGTAGGGGGAGCGTACGTGTGACGGCGCGGGTTAGTGTCAGCGTACGGGTTAGGATTAGGGGACGGGTGAGGGTCAGGCTTCGGGGAAGGGTTAGGGTTCGGGCTAGGGTTAGGGTTAGGGGACGGGGATGGTTTAGGGTCCAGGTGAGGGTACGACAACGCTTTAGGGGGAGCGTACGTGTGAGGGCGTGGGTTAGTGTCAGCGTACGGGTTAGGATTAGGGGAGGGGTGAGGGTCAGGCTTCGGGGAAGGGTTAGGGTTAGGGTTCGGGCTAGGGTTAGGGTTAGGGGACGGGGACGGTTTAGGGTCCAGGTGAGGGTACGACAACGCTTTAGGGGGAGCGTACGTGTGAGGGCGCGGGTTAGTGTCAGCGTACGGGTTAGGATTAGGGGACGAGTGAGGGTCAGGCTTCGGGGAAGTGTTAGGGTTAGGGTTCGGGCTAGGGTTAGGGTTAGGGGACGGGGACGGTTTAGGGTCCAGGTGAGGGTACGACAACGCTTTAGGGGGAGCGTACGTGTGAGGGCGCGGTTTAGTGTCAGCGTACGGGTTAGGATTAGGGGACAGGTGAGGGTCAGGCTTCGGGGAAGGGTTAGGGTTAGGGTTCGGGCTAGGGTTATGGTTAGGGGACGGTTTAGGGTCCAGGTGAGGGTACGACAACGCTTTAGGGGGAGCGTACGTGTGAGGGCGCGGGTTAGTGTCAGCGTACGGGTTAGGATTAGGGGACGGGTGAGGGTCAGGCTTCGGGGAAGGGTTAGGGTTCGGGCTAGGGTTAGGGTTAGGGGACGGGGACGGTTTAGGGTCCAGGTGAGGGTACGACAACGCTTCAGGGGGAGCGTACGTGTGAGGGCACGGGTTAGTGTCAGCGTACGGGTTAGGATTAGGGGACGGGTGAGGGTCAGGCTTCGGGGAAGGGTTAGGGTTAGGGTTTGGGCTAGGGTTAGGGTTAGGGGACGGGGACGGTTTAGGGTCCAGGTGAGGGTACGACAACGCTTTAGGGGGAGTGTACGTGTGAGGGCGCGGGTTAGTGTCAGCGTACGGGTTAGGATTAGGGGACGGGTGAGGGTCAGGCTTCGGGGAAGGGTTAGGGTTAGGGTTCGGGCTAGGGTTAGGGTTAGGGGACGGGGACGGTTTGGGGTCCAGGTGAGGGTACGACAACGCTTTAGGGGGAACGTACGTGTGAGGGCGTGGGTTAGTGTCAGCGTACGGGTTAGGATTAGGGGACGGGTGAGGGTCAGGCTTCGGGGAAGCGTTAGGGTTAGGGTTCGGGCTAGGGTTAGGGTTAGGGGACGGGGACGGTTTAGGGTCCAGGTGAGGGTACGACAACGCTTTAGGGGGAGCGTACGTGTGAGGGCGCGGGTTAGTGTCAGCGTACGGGTTAGGATTAGGGGACGGGTGAGGGTCAGGCTTCGGGGAAGGGTTAGGGTTAGGGTTCGGGCTAGGGTTAGGGTTAGGAAACGGGGACGGTTTAGGGTCCAGGTGAGGGTACGACAACGCTTTAGGGGGAGCGTACGTGTTAGGGGGCGGGTTAGTGTCAGCGTACGGGTTAGGATTAGGGGACGGGTGAGGGTCAGGCTTCGGGGAAGGGTTAGGGTTAGGGTTCGGGCTAGGGTTAGGGTTAGGGGACGGGAACGGTTTAGGGTCCAGGTGAGGGTACGACAACGCTTTAGGGGGAGCGTACGTGTGAGGGCGCGGGTTAGTGTCAGCGTACGGTTTAGGATTAGGGGACGGGTGAGTGTCAGGCTTCGGGGAAGGTTTGGGTTAGGGTTCGGGCTAGGGTTAGGGTTAGGGGACGGGGACGGTTTAGGGTCCAGGTGAGGGTATGACAACGCTTTAGGGGGAGCGTACGTGTGAGGGGGCGGGTTAGTGTCAGCGTACGGGTTAGGATTAGGGGACGGGTGAGGGTCAGGCTTCGGGGAAGGGTTAGGGTTAGGGTTCGGGCTAGGGTTAGGGTTAGGGGACGGGAACGGTTTAGGGTCCAGGTGAGGGTACGACAACGCTTTAGGGGGAGCGTACGTGTGAGGGCGCGGGTTAGTGTCAGCGTACGGTTTAGGATTAGGGGACGGGTGAGTGTCAGGCTTCGGGGAAGGTTTGGGTTAGGGTTCGGGCTAGGGTTAAGATTAGGGGACGGGGACGGTTTAGGGTCCAGGTGAGGGTACGACAACGCTTTAGGGGGAGCGTACGTGTGAGGGCGCGGGTTAGTGTCAGCGTACGGGTTAGGATTAGGGGACGGGTGAGGGTCAGGCTTCGGGGAAGGGTTAGGGTTAGTGTTCGGGCTAGGGTTAGGGTTAGGGGACGGGGACGGTTTAGGGTCCAGGTGAGGGTACGACAACGCTTTAGGGGGAGCGTATGTGTGAGGGCGCGGGTTAGTGTCAGCGTACGGGTTAGGATTAGGGGACGGGTGAGGGTCAGGCTTCGGGGAAGGGTTAGGGTTAGGGTTCGGGCTAGGGTTAGGGTTAGGGGACGGGGACGGTTTAGGGTCCAGGTGAGGGTACGACAACGCTTTAGGGGGAGCGTACGTGTGAGGGCGCGGGTTAGTGTCAGCGTACGGGTTAGGATTAGGGGACGGGTGAGGGTCAGGCTTCGGGGAAGGGTTAGGGTTAGGGTTCGGGCTAGGGTTAGGGTTAGGAAACGGGGACGGTTTAGGGTCAAGGTGAGGGTACGACAACGCTTTAGGGGGAGCGTACGTGTGAGGGCGCGGGTTAGTGTCAGCGTACGGGTTAGGATTAGGGGACGGGTGAGGGTCAGGCTTCGGGGAAGGGTTAGGGTTAGGGTTCGGGCTAGGGTTAGGGTTAGGGGACGGGGACGGTTTAGGGTCCAGGTGAGGGTACGACAACGCTTTAGGGGGAGCGTACGTGTGAGGGCGCGGGTTAGTGTCAGCGTACGGGTTAGGATTAGGGGACGGGTGAGGGTCAGGCTTCGGGGAAGGGTTAGGGTTAGGGTTCGGGCTAGGGTTAGGGTTAGGGGACGGGGACGGTTTAGGGTCCAGGTGAGGGTACGACAACGCTTTAGGGGGAGCGTACGTGTGAGGGCGTGGGTTAGTGTCAGCGTACGGGTTAGGATTAGGGGACGGGTGAGTGTCAGGCTTCGGGGAAGGTTTAGGGTTAGGGTTCGGGCTAGGGTTAGGATTAGGGGACGGGGACGGTTTAGGGTCCAGGTGAGGGTACGACAACGCTTTAGGGGGAGCGTACGTGTGAGGGCACGGGTTAGTGTCAGCGTACGGGTTAGGATTAGGGGACGGGTGAGGGTCAGGCTTCGGGGAAGGGTTAGGGTTAGGGTTCGGGCTAGGGTTAGGGTTAGGGGACGGGGACGGTTTAGGGTCCAGGTGAGGGTACGACAACGCTTTAGGGGGAGCGTACGTGTGAGGGCGTGGGTTAGTGTCAGCGTACGGGTTAGGATTAGGGGACGGGTGAGTGTCAGGCTTCGGGGAAGGTTTAGGGTTAGGGTTCGGGCTAGGGTTAGGATTAGGGGACGGGGACGGTTTAGGGTCCAGGTGAGGGTACGACAACGCTTTAGGGGGAGCGTACGTGTGAGGGCACGGGTTAGTGTCAGCGTACGGGTTAGGATTAGGGGACGGGTGAGGGTCAGGCTTCGGGGAAGGGTTAGGGTTAGTGTTCGGGCTAGGGTTAGGGTTAGGGGACGGGGACGGTTTAGGGTCCAGGTGAGGGTACGACAACGCTTTAGGGGGAGCGTACGTGTGAGGGCGCGGGTTAGTGTCAGCGTACGGGTTAGGATTAGGGGACGGGTGAGGGTCAGGCTTCGGGGAAGGGTTAGGGTTAGGGTTCGGGCTAGGGTTAGGGTTAGGGGATGGGGAAGGTTTAGGGTCCAGGTGAGGGTACGACAACGCTTTAGGGGGAGCGTACGTGTGAGGGCGCGGGTTAGTGTCAGCGTACGGGTTAGGATTAGGGGACGGGTGAGGGTCAGGCTTCGGGGAAGGGTTAGGGTTAGGGTTCGGGCTAGGGTTAGGGTTAGGAAACGGGGACGGTTTAGGGTCCAGGTGAGGGTACGACAACGCTTTAGGGGGAGCGTACGTGTGAGGGCGCGGGTTAGTGTCAGCGTACGGGTTAGGATTAGGGGACGGGTGAGGGTCAGGCTTCGGGGAAGGGTTAGGGTTAGGGTTCGGGCTAGGGTTAGGGTTAGGGGACGGGGACGGTTTAGGGTCCAGGTGAGGGTACGACAACGCTTTAGGGGGAGCGTACGTGTGAGGGCGCGGGTTAGTGTCAGCGTACGGGTTAGGATTAGGGGACGGGTGAGGGTCAGGCTTCGGGGAAGGGTTAGGGTTAGGGTTCGGGCTAGGGTTAGGGTTAGGGGACGGGGACGGTTTAGGGTCCAGGTGAGGGTACGACAACACTTTAGGGGGAGCGTACGTGTGAGGGCGTGGGTTAGTGTCAGCGTACGGGTTAGGATTAGGGGACGGGTGAGTGTCAGGCTTCGGGGAAGGGTTAGGGTTAGGGTTCGGGCTAGGGTTAGGATTAGGGGACGGGGACGGTTTAGGGTCCAGGTGAGGGTACGACAACGCTTTAGGGGGAGCGTACGTGTGAGGGCGCGGGTTAGTGTCAGCGTACGGGTTAGGATTAGGGGACGGGTGAGGGTCAGGCTTCGGGGAAGGGTTAGGGTTAGTGTTCGGGCTAGGGTTAGGGTTAGGGGACGGGGACGGTTTAGGGTCCAGGTGAGGGTACGACAACGCTTTAGGGGGAGCGTACGTGTGAGGGCGCGGGTTAGTGTCTGCGTACGGGTTAGGATTAGGGGACGGGTGAGGGTCAGGCTTCGGGGAAGGGTTAGGGTTAGGGTTCGGGCTAGGGTTAGGGGACGGGGACGGTTTAGGGTCCAGGTGAGGGTACGACAACGCTTTAGGGGGAGCGTACGTGTGAGGGCGCGGGTTAGTGTCAGCGTACGGGTTAGGATTAGGGGACGGGTGAGGGTCAGGCTTCGGGGAAGGGTTAGGGTTAGGGTTCGGGCTAGGGTTAGGGTTAGGAAACGGGGACGGTTTAGGGTCAAGGTGAGGGTACGACAACGCATTAGGGGGAGCGTACGTGTGAGGGTGCGGGTTAGTGTCAGCGTACGGGTTAGGATTAGGGGACGGGTGAGGGTCAGGCTTCGGGGAAGGGTTAGGGTTAGGGTTCGGGCTAGGGTTAGGGTTAGGGGACGGGGACGGTTTAGGGTCCAGGTGAGGGTACGACAACGCTTTAGGGGGAGCGTACGTTTGAGGGCGCGGGTTAGAGTCAGCGTACGGGTTAGGATTAGGGGACGGGTGAGGGTCAGGCTTCGGGGAAGGGTTAGGGTTAGGGTTCGGGCTAGGGTTAGGGTTAGGGGACGGGGAAGGTTTAGGGTCCAGGTGAGGGTACGACAACGCTTTAGGGGGAGCGTACGTGTGAGGGCGCGGGTTAGTGTCAGCGTACGGGTTAGGATTAGGGGACGGGTGAGGGTCAGGCTTCGGGGAAGGGTTAGGGTTAGGGTTCGGGCTAGGGTTAGGGTTAGGGGATGGAGAAGGTTTAGGGTCCAGGTGAGGGTACGACAACGCTTTAGGGGGAGCGTACGTGTGAGGGCGCGGGTTAGTGTCAGCGTACGAGTTAGGATTAGGGGACGGGTGAGGGTCAGGCTTCGGGGAAGTGTTAGGGTTAGGGTTCGGGCTAGGGTTAGGGTTAGGAAACGGGGATGGTTTAGGGTCCAGGTGAGGGTACGACAACGTTGTAGGGGGAGCGTACGTGTGACGGCGCGGGTTAGTGTCAGCGTACGGGTTAGGATTAGGGGACGGGTGAGGGTCAGGCTTCGGGGAAGGGTTAGGGTTCGGGCTAGGGTTAGGGTTAGGGGACGGGGATGGTTTAGGGTCCAGGTGAGGGTACGACAACGCTTTAGGGGGAGCGTACGTGTGAGGGCGTGGGTTAGTGTCAGCGTACGGGTTAGGATTAGGGGAGGGGTGAGGGTCAGGCTTCGGGGAAGGGTTAGGGTTAGGGTTCGGGCTAGGGTTAGGGTTAGGGGACGGGGACGGTTTAGGGTCCAGGTGAGGGTACGACAACGCTTTAGGGGGAGCGTACGTGTGAGGGCGCGGGTTAGTGTCAGCGTACGGGTTAGGATTAGGGGACGAGTGAGGGTCAGGCTTCGGGGAAGTGTTAGGGTTAGGGTTCGGGCTAGGGTTAGGGTTAGGGGACGGGGACGGTTTAGGGTCCAGGTGAGGGTACGACAACGCTTTAGGGGGAGCGTACGTGTGAGGGCGCGGTTTAGTGTCAGCGTACGGGTTAGGATTAGGGGACAGGTGAGGGTCAGGCTTCGGGGAAGGGTTAGGGTTAGGGTTCGGGCTAGGGTTATGGTTAGGGGACGGTTTAGGGTCCAGGTGAGGGTACGACAACGCTTTAGGGGGAGCGTACGTGTGAGGGCGCGGGTTAGTGTCAGCGTACGGGTTAGGATTAGGGGACGGGTGAGGGTCAGGCTTCGGGGAAGGGTTAGGGTTCGGGCTAGGGTTAGGGTTAGGGGACGGGGACGGTTTAGGGTCCAGGTGAGGGTACGACAACGCTTCAGGGGGAGCGTACGTGTGAGGGCACGGGTTAGTGTCAGCGTACGGGTTAGGATTAGGGGACGGGTGAGGGTCAGGCTTCGGGGAAGGGTTAGGGTTAGGGTTTGGGCTAGGGTTAGGGTTAGGGGACGGGGACGGTTTAGGGTCCAGGTGAGGGTACGACAACGCTTTAGGGGGAGTGTACGTGTGAGGGCGCGGGTTAGTGTCAGCGTACGGGTTAGGATTAGGGGACGGGTGAGGGTCAGGCTTCGGGGAAGGGTTAGGGTTAGGGTTCGGGCTAGGGTTAGGGTTAGGGGACGGGGACGGTTTGGGGTCCAGGTGAGGGTACGACAACGCTTTAGGGGGAACGTACGTGTGAGGGCGTGGGTTAGTGTCAGCGTACGGGTTAGGATTAGGGGACGGGTGAGGGTCAGGCTTCGGGGAAGCGTTAGGGTTAGGGTTCGGGCTAGGGTTAGGGTTAGGGGACGGGGACGGTTTAGGGTCCAGGTGAGGGTACGACAACGCTTTAGGGGGAGCGTACGTGTGAGGGCGCGGGTTAGTGTCAGCGTACGGGTTAGGATTAGGGGACGGGTGAGGGTCAGGCTTCGGGGAAGGGTTAGGGTTAGGGTTCGGGCTAGGGTTAGGGTTAGGAAACGGGGACGGTTTAGGGTCCAGGTGAGGGTACGACAACGCTTTAGGGGGAGCGTACGTGTTAGGGGGCGGGTTAGTGTCAGCGTACGGGTTAGGATTAGGGGACGGGTGAGGGTCAGGCTTCGGGGAAGGGTTAGGGTTAGGGTTCGGGCTAGGGTTAGGGTTAGGGGACGGGAACGGTTTAGGGTCCAGGTGAGGGTACGACAACGCTTTAGGGGGAGCGTACGTGTGAGGGCGCGGGTTAGTGTCAGCGTACGGTTTAGGATTAGGGGACGGGTGAGTGTCAGGCTTCGGGGAAGGTTTGGGTTAGGGTTCGGGCTAGGGTTAGGGTTAGGGGACGGGGACGGTTTAGGGTCCAGGTGAGGGTATGACAACGCTTTAGGGGGAGCGTACGTGTGAGGGGGCGGGTTAGTGTCAGCGTACGGGTTAGGATTAGGGGACGGGTGAGGGTCAGGCTTCGGGGAAGGGTTAGGGTTAGGGTTCGGGCTAGGGTTAGGGTTAGGGGACGGGAACGGTTTAGGGTCCAGGTGAGGGTACGACAACGCTTTAGGGGGAGCGTACGTGTGAGGGCGCGGGTTAGTGTCAGCGTACGGTTTAGGATTAGGGGACGGGTGAGTGTCAGGCTTCGGGGAAGGTTTGGGTTAGGGTTCGGGCTAGGGTTAAGATTAGGGGACGGGGACGGTTTAGGGTCCAGGTGAGGGTACGACAACGCTTTAGGGGGAGCGTACGTGTGAGGGCGCGGGTTAGTGTCAGCGTACGGGTTAGGATTAGGGGACGGGTGAGGGTCAGGCTTCGGGGAAGGGTTAGGGTTAGTGTTCGGGCTAGGGTTAGGGTTAGGGGACGGGGACGGTTTAGGGTCCAGGTGAGGGTACGACAACGCTTTAGGGGGAGCGTATGTGTGAGGGCGCGGGTTAGTGTCAGCGTACGGGTTAGGATTAGGGGACGGGTGAGGGTCAGGCTTCGGGGAAGGGTTAGGGTTAGGGTTCGGGCTAGGGTTAGGGTTAGGGGACGGGGACGGTTTAGGGTCCAGGTGAGGGTACGACAACGCTTTAGGGGGAGCGTACGTGTGAGGGCGCGGGTTAGTGTCAGCGTACGGGTTAGGATTAGGGGACGGGTGAGGGTCAGGCTTCGGGGAAGGGTTAGGGTTAGGGTTCGGGCTAGGGTTAGGGTTAGGAAACGGGGACGGTTTAGGGTCAAGGTGAGGGTACGACAACGCTTTAGGGGGAGCGTACGTGTGAGGGCGCGGGTTAGTGTCAGCGTACGGGTTAGGATTAGGGGACGGGTGAGGGTCAGGCTTCGGGGAAGGGTTAGGGTTAGGGTTCGGGCTAGGGTTAGGGTTAGGGGACGGGGACGGTTTAGGGTCCAGGTGAGGGTACGACAACGCTTTAGGGGGAGCGTACGTGTGAGGGCGCGGGTTAGTGTCAGCGTACGGGTTAGGATTAGGGGACGGGTGAGGGTCAGGCTTCGGGGAAGGGTTAGGGTTAGGGTTCGGGCTAGGGTTAGGGTTAGGGGACGGGGACGGTTTAGGGTCCAGGTGAGGGTACGACAACGCTTTAGGGGGAGCGTACGTGTGAGGGCGTGGGTTAGTGTCAGCGTACGGGTTAGGATTAGGGGACGGGTGAGTGTCAGGCTTCGGGGAAGGTTTAGGGTTAGGGTTCGGGCTAGGGTTAGGATTAGGGGACGGGGACGGTTTAGGGTCCAGGTGAGGGTACGACAACGCTTTAGGGGGAGCGTACGTGTGAGGGCACGGGTTAGTGTCAGCGTACGGGTTAGGATTAGGGGACGGGTGAGGGTCAGGCTTCGGGGAAGGGTTAGGGTTAGTGTTCGGGCTAGGGTTAGGGTTAGGGGACGGGGACGGTTTAGGGTCCAGGTGAGGGTACGACAACGCTTTAGGGGGAGCGTACGTGTGAGGGCGCGGCTTAGTGTCAGCGTACGGGTTAGGATTAGGGGACGGGTGAGGGTCAGGCTTCGGGGAAGGGTTAGGGTTAGGGTTCGGGCTAGGGTTAGGGTTAGGGGACGGGGAAGGTTTAGGGTCCAGGTGAGGGTACGACAACGCTTTAGGGGGAGCGTACGTGTGAGGGCGCGGGTTAGTGTCAGCGTACGGGTTAGGATTAGGGGACGGGTGAGGGTCAGGCTTCGGGGAAGGGTTAGGGTTAGGGTTCGGGCTAGGGTTAGGGTTAGGGGACGGGGACGGTTTAGGGTCCAGGTGAGGGTACGACAACGCTTTAGGGGGAGCGTACGTGTGAGGGCGCGGGTTAGTGTCAGCGTACGGGTTAGGATTAGGGGACGGGTGAGGGTCAGGCTTCGGGGAAGGGTTAGGGTTAGGGTTCGGGCTAGGGTTAGGGTTAGGGGACGGGGACGGTTTAGGGTCCAGGTGAGGGTACGACAACGCTTTAGGGGGAGCGTACGTGTGAGGGCGCGGGTTAGTGTCAGCGTACGGGTTAGGATTAGGGGACGGGTGAGGGTCAGGCTTCGGGGAAGAGTTAGGGTTAGGGTTCGGGCTAGGGTTAGGGTTAGGAAACGGGGACGGTTTAGGGTCAAGGTGAGGGTACGACAATGCTTTAGGGGGAGCGTACGTGTGAGGGCGCGGGTTAGTGTCAGCGTACGGGTTAGGATTAGGGGACGGGTGAGGGTCAGACTTCGGGGAAGGGTTAGGGTTAGGGTTCGGGCTAGGGTTAGGGTTAGGGGACGGGGACGGTTTAGGGTCCAGGTGAGGGTACGACAACGCTTTAGGGGGAGCGTACGTGTGAGGGCGCGGGTTAGTGTCAGCGTACGGGTTAGGATTAGGGGACGGGTGAGGGTCAGTCTTCGGGGAAGGGTTAGGGTTAGGGTTCGGGCTAGGGTTAGGGTTAGGGGACGGGGACGGTTTAGGGTCCAGGTGAGGGTACGACAACGCTTTAGGGGGAGCGTACGTGTGAGGGGGCGGGTTAGTGTCAGCGTACGGGTTAGGATTAGGGGACGGGTGAGTGTCAGGCTTCGGGGAAGGTTTAGGGTTAGGGTTCGGGCTAGGGTTAGGATTAGGGGACGGGGACGGTTTAGGGTCCAGGTGAGGGTACGACAACGCTTTAGGGGGAGCGTACGTGTGAGGGCGCGGGTTAGTGTCAGCGTACGGGTTAGGATTAGGGGACGGGTGAGGGTCAGGCTTCGGGGAAGTGTTAGGGTTAGTGTTCGGGCTAGGGTTAGGGTTAGGGGACGGGGACGGTTTAGGGTCCAGGTGAGGGTACGACAACGCTTTAGGGGGAGCGTACGTGTGAGGGCGCGGGTTAGTGTCAGCGTACGGGTTAGGATTAGGGGACGGGTGAGGGTCAGGCTTCGGGGAAGGGTTAGGGTTAGGGTTCGGGCTAGGGTTAGGGTTAGGGGACGGGGACGGTTTAGGGTCCAGGTGAGGGTACGACAACGCTTTAGGGGGAGCGTACGTGTGAGGGCGTGGGTTAGTGTCAGCGTACGGGTTAGGATTAGGGGACGGGTGAAGGTCAGGCTTCGGGGAAGGGTTAGGGTTAGGGTTCGGGCTAGGGTTAGGGTTAGGAAACGGTGACGGTTTAGGGTCAAGGTGAGGGTACGACAACGCATTAGGGGGAGCGTACGTGTGAGGGCGCGGGTTAGTGTCAGCGTACGGGTTAGGATTAGGGGACGGGTGAGGGTCAGGCTTCGGGGAAGTGTTAGGGTTAGGGTTCGGGCTAGGGTTAGGGTTAGGAAACGGGGACGGTTTAGGGTCAAGGTGAGGGTACGACAACGCTTTAGGGGGAGCGTACGTGTGAGGGCGCGGGTTAGTGTCAGCGTACGGGTTAGGATTAGGGGACGGGTGAGGGTCAGGCTTCGGGGAAGGGTTAGGGTTAGGGTTCGGGCTAGGGTTAGGGTTAGGGGACGGGGACGGTTTAGGGTCCAGGTGAGGGTACGACAACGCTTTAGGGGGAGCGTACGTGTGAGGGGGCGGGTTAGTGTCAGCGTACAGGTTAGGATTAGGGGACGGGTGAGGGTCAGGCTTCGGGGAAGGGTTAGGGTTAGGGTTCGGGCTAGGGTTAGGGTTAGGGGACGGGGACGGTTTAGGGTCCAGGTGAGGGTACGACAACGCTTTAGGGGGAGCGTACGTGTGAGGGCGCGGGTTAGTGTCAGCGTACGGTTTAGGATTAGGGGACGGGTGAGTGTCAGGCTTCGGGGAAGGTTTAGGGTTAGGGTTCGGGCTAGGGTTAGGATTAGGGGACGGGGACGGTTTAGGGTCCAGGTGAGGGTACGACAACGCTTTAGGGGGAGCGTACGTGTGAGGGCGCGGGTTAGTGTCAGCGTACGGGTTAGGATTAGGGGACGGGTGAGGGTCAGGCTTCGGGGAAGGGTTAGGGTTAGGGTTCGGGCTAGGGTTAGGGTTAGGGGACGGGGACGGTTTAGGGTCCAGGTGAGGGTACGACAACGCTTTAGGGGGAGCGTACGTGTGAGGGCGCGGGTTAGTGTCAGCGTACGGGTTAGGATTAGGGGACGGGTGAGGGTCAGGCTTCGGGGAAGGGTTAGGGTTAGTGTTCGGGCTAGGGTTAGGGTTAGGGGACGGGGACGGTTTAGGGTCCAGGTGAGGGTACGACAACGCTTTAGGGGGAGCGTATGTGTGAGGGCGCGGGTTAGTGTCAGCGTACGGGTTAGGATTAGGGGACGGGTGAGTGTCAGGCTTCGGGGAAGGGTTAGGGTTAGGGTTCTGGCTAGGGTTAGGGTTAGGGGACGGGGACGGTTTAGGGTCCAGGTGAGGGTACGACAACGCTTTAGGGGGAGCGTACGTGTGAGGGCGCGGGTTAGTGTCAGCGTACGGGTTAGGATTAGGGGACGGGTGAGGGTCAGGCTTCGGGGAAGGGTTAGGGTTAGGGTTCGGGCTAGGGTTAGGGTTAGGAAACGGGGACGGTTTAGGGTCCAGGTGAGGGTACGACAACGCTTTAGGGGGGGTGTACGTGTGAGGGCGCGGGTTAGTGTCAGCGTACGGGTTAGGATTAGGGGACGGGTGAGGGTCAGGCTTCGGGGAAGGGTTAGGGTTAGGGTTCGGGCTAGGGTTAGGGTTAGGGGACGGGGACGGTTTAGGGTCCAGGTGAGGGTACGACAACGCTTTAGGGGGAGCGTACGTGTGAGGGCGCGGGTTAGTGTCAGCGTACGGGTTAGGATTAGGGGACGGGTGAGGGTCAGGCTTCGGGGAAGGGTTAGGGTTAGGGTTCGGGCTAGGGTTAGGGTTAGGGGACGGGGACGGTTTAGGGTCCAGGTGAGGGTACGACAACGCTTTAGGGGGAGCGTACGTGTGAGGGCGTGGGTTAGTGTCAGCGTACGGGTTAGGATTAGGGGACGGGTGAGTGTCAGGCTTCGGGGAAGGTTTAGGGTTAGGGTTCGGGCTAGGGTTAGGATTAGGGGACGGGGACGGTTTAGGGTCCAGGTGAGGGTACGACAACGCTTTAGGGGGAGCGTACGTGTGAGGGCACGGGTTAGTGTCAGCGTACGGGTTAGGATTAGGGGACGGGTGAGGGTCAGGCTTCGGGGAAGGGTTAGGGTTAGTGTTCGGGCTAGGGTTAGGGTTAGGGGACGGGGACGGTTTAGGGTCCAGGTGAGGGTACGACAACGCTTTAGGGGGAGCGTACGTGTGAGGGCGCGGCTTAGTGTCAGCGTACGGGTTAGGATTAGGGGACGGGTGAGGGTCAGGCTTCGGGGAAGGGTTAGGGTTAGGGTTCGGGCTAGGGTTAGGGTTAGGGGACGGGGAAGGTTTAGGGTCCAGGTGAGGGTACGACAACGCTTTAGGGGGAGCGTACGTGTGAGGGCGCGGGTTAGTGTCAGCGTACGGGTTAGGATTAGGGGACGGGTGAGGGTCAGGCTTCGGGGAAGGGTTAGGGTTAGGGTTCGGGCTAGGGTTAGGGTTAGGGGATGGGGAAGGTTTAGGGTCCAGGTGAGGGTACGACAACGCTTTAGGGGGAGCGTACGTGTGAGGGCGCGGGTTAGTGTCAGCGTACGGGTTAGGATTAGGGGACGGGTGAGGGTCAGGCTTCGGGGAAGGGTTAGGGTTAGGGTTCGGGCTAGGGTTAGGGTTAGGGGACGGGGACGGTTTAGGGTCCAGGTGAGGGTACGACAACGCTTTAGGGGGAGCGTATGTGTGAGGGCGCGGGTTAGTGTCAGCGTACGGGTTAGGATTAGGGGACGGGTGAGGGTCAGGCTTCGGGGAAGGGTTAGGGTTAGGGTTCGGGCTAGGGTTAGGGTTAGGGGACGGGGACGGTTTAGGGTCCAGGTGAGGGTACGACAACGCTTTAGGGGGAGCGTACGTGTGAGGGCGCGGGTTAGTGTCAGCGTACGGGTTAGGATTAGGGGACGGGTGAGGGTCAGGCTTCGGGGAAGAGTTAGGGTTAGGGTTCGGGCTAGGGTTAGGGTTAGGAAACGGGGACGGTTTAGGGTCAAGGTGAGGGTACGACAACGCTTTAGGGGGAGCGTACGTGTGAGGGCGCGGGTTAGTGTCAGCGTACGGGTTAGGATTAGGGGACGGGTGAGGGTCAGACTTCGGGGAAGGGTTAGGGTTAGGGTTCGGGCTAGGGTTAGGGTTAGGGGACGGGGACGGTTTAGGGTCCAGGTGAGGGTACGACAACGCTTTAGGGGGAGCGTACGTGTGAGGGCGCGGGTTAGTGTCAGCGTACGGGTTAGGATTAGGGGACGGGTGAGGGTCAGTCTTCGGGGAAGGGTTAGGGTTAGGGTTCGGGCTAGGGTTAGGGTTAGGGGACGGGGACGGTTTAGGGTCCAGGTGAGGGTACGACAACGCTTTAGGGGGAGCGTACGTGTGAGGGGGCGGGTTAGTGTCAGCGTACGGGTTAGGATTAGGGGACGGGTGAGTGTCAGGCTTCGGGGAAGGTTTAGGGTTAGGGTTCGGGCTAGGGTTAGGGTTAGGGGACGGGGACGGTTTAGGGTCCAGGTGAGGGTACGACAACGCTTTAGGGGGAGCGTACGTGTGAGGGCGCGGGTTAGTGTCAGCGTACGGGTTAGGATTAGGGGACGGGTGAGGGTCAGGCTTCGGGGAAGTGTTAGGGTTAGTGTTCGGGCTAGGGTTAGGGTTAGGGGACGGGGACGGTTTAGGGTCCAGGTGAGGGTACGACAACGCTTTAGGGGGAGCGTACGTGTGAGGGCGCGGGTTAGTGTCAGCGTACGGGTTAGGATTAGGGGACGGGTGAGGGTCAGGCTTCGGGGAAGGGTTAGGGTTAGGGTTCGGGCTAGGGTTAGGGTTAGGGGACGGGGACGGTTTAGGGTCCAGGTGAGGGTACGACAACGCTTTAGGGGGAGCGTACGTGTGAGGGCGTGGGTTAGTGTCAGCGTACGGGTTAGGATTAGGGGACGGGTGAAGGTCAGGCTTCGGGGAAGGGTTAGGGTTAGGGTTCGGGCTAGGGTTAGGGTTAGGAAACGGTGACGGTTTAGGGTCAAGGTGAGGGTACGACAACGCATTAGGGGGAGCGTACGTGTGAGGGCGCGGGTTAGTGTCAGCGTACGGGTTAGGATTAGGGGACGGGTGAGGGTCAGGCTTCGGGGAAGTGTTAGGGTTAGGGTTCGGGCTAGGGTTAGGGTTAGGAAACGGGGACGGTTTAGGGTCAAGGTGAGGGTACGACAACGCTTTAGGGGGAGCGTACGTGTGAGGGCGCGGGTTAGTGTCAGCGTACGGGTTAGGATTAGGGGACGGGTGAGGGTCAGGCTTCGGGGAAGGGTTAGGGTTAGGGTTCGGGCTAGGGTTAGGGTTAGGGGACGGGGACGGTTTAGGGTCAAGGTGAGGGTACGACAACGCATTAGGGGGAGCGTACGTGTGAGGGTGCGGGTTAGTGTCAGCGTACGGGTTAGGATTAGGGGACGGGTGAGGGTCAGGCTTCGGGGAAGGGTTAGGGTTAGGGTTCGGGCTAGGGTTAGGGTTAGGGGACGGGGACGGTTTAGGGTCCAGGTGAGGGTACGACAACTCTTTAGGGGGAGCGTACGTTTGAGGGCGCGGGTTAGAGTCAGCGTACGGGTTAGGATTAGGGGACGGGTGAGGGTCAGGCTTCGGGGAAGGGTTAGGGTTAGGGTTCGGGCTAGGGTTAGGGTTAGGGGACGGGGAAGGTTTAGGGTCCAGGTGAGGGTACGACAACGCTTTAGGGGGAGCGTACGTGTGAGGGCGCGGGTTAGTGTCAGCGTACGGGTTAGGATTAGGGGACGGGTGAGGGTCAGGCTTCGGGGAAGGGTTAGGGTTAGGGTTCGGGCTAGGGTTAGGGTTAGGGGATGGGGAAGGTTTAGGGTCCAGGTGAGGGTACGACAACGCTTTAGGGGGAGCGTACGTGTGAGGGCGCGGGTTAGTGTCAGCGTACGGGTTAGGATTAGGGGACGGGTGAGGGTCAGGCTTCGGGGAAGGGTTAGGGTTAGTGTTCGGGCTAGGGTTAGGGTTAGGGGACGGGGACGGTTTAGGGTCCAGGTGAGGGTACGACAACGCTTTAGGGGGAGCGTATGTGTGAGGGCGCGGGTTAGTGTCAGCGTACGGGTTAGGATTAGGGGACGGGTGAGTGTCAGGCTTCGGGGAAGGGTTAGGGTTAGGGTTCTGGCTAGGGTTAGGGTTAGGGGACGGGGACGGTTTAGGGTCCAGGTGAGGGTACGACAACGCTTTAGGGGGAGCGTACGTGTGAGGGCGCGGGTTAGTGTCAGCGTACGGGTTAGGATTAGGGGACGGGTGAGGGTCAGGCTTCGGGGAAGGGTTAGGGTTAGGGTTCGGGCTAGGGTTAGGGTTAGGAAACGGGGACGGTTTAGGGTCCAGGTGAGGGTACGACAACGCTTTAGGGGGGGTGTACGTGTGAGGGCGCGGGTTAGTGTCAGCGTACGGGTTAGGATTAGGGGACGGGTGAGGGTCAGGCTTCGGGGAAGGGTTAGGGTTAGGGTTCGGGCTAGGGTTAGGGTTAGGGGACGGGGACGGTTTAGGGTCCAGGTGAGGGTACGACAACGCTTTAGGGGGAGCGTACGTGTGAGGGCGCGGGTTAGTGTCAGCGTACGGGTTAGGATTAGGGGACGGGTGAGGGTCAGGCTTCGGGGAAGGGTTAGGGTTAGGGTTCGGGCTAGGGTTAGGGTTAGGGGACGGGGACGGTTTAGGGTCCAGGTGAGGGTACGACAACACTTTAGGGGGAGCGTACGTGTGAGGGCGTGGGTTAGTGTCAGCGTACGGGTTAGGATTAGGGGACGGGTGAGTGTCAGGCTTCGGGGAAGGGTTAGGGTTAGGGTTCGGGCTAGGGTTAGGATTAGGGGACGGGGACGGTTTAGGGTCCAGGTGAGGGTACGACAACGCTTTAGGGGGAGCGTACGTGTGAGGGCGCGGGTTAGTGTCAGCGTACGGGTTAGGATTAGGGGACGGGTGAGGGTCAGGCTTCGGGGAAGGGTTAGGGTTAGTGTTCGGGCTAGGGTTAGGGTTAGGGGACGGGGACGGTTTAGGGTCCAGGTGAGGGTACGACAACGCTTTAGGGGGAGCGTACGTGTGAGGGCGCGGGTTAGTGTCAGCGTACGGGTTAGGATTAGGGGACGGGTGAGGGTCAGGCTTCGGGGAAGGGTTAGGGTTAGGGTTCGGGCTAGGGTTAGGGTTAGGGGACGGGGACGGTTTAGGGTCCAGGTGAGGGTACGACAACGCTTTAGGGGGAGCGTACGTGTGAGGGCGCGGGTTAGTGTCAGCGTACGGGTTAGGATTAGGGGACGGGTGAGGGTCAGGCTTCGGGGAAGGGTTAGGGTTAGGGTTCGGGCTAGGGTTAGGGTTAGGAAACGGGGACGGTTTAGGGTCAAGGTGAGGGTACGACAACGCATTAGGGGGAGCGTACGTGTGAGGGTGCGGGTTAGTGTCAGCGTACGGGTTAGGATTAGGGGACGGGTGAGGGTCTGGCTTCGGGGAAGGGTTAGGGTTAGGGTTCGGGCTAGGGTTAGGGTTAGGGGACGGGGACGGTTTAGGGTCCAGGTGAGGGTACGACAACGCTTTAGGGGGAGCGTACGTTTGAGGGCGCGGGTTAGAGTCAGCGTACGGGTTAGGATTAGGGGACGGGTGAGGGTCAGGCTTCGGGGAAGGGTTAGGGTTAGGGTTCGGGCTAGGGTTAGGGTTAGGGGACGGGGAAGGTTTAGGGTCCAGGTGAGGGTACGACAACGCTTTAGGGGGAGCGTACGTGTGAGGGCGCGGGTTAGTGTCAGCGTACGGGTTAGGATTAGGGGACGGGTGAGGGTCAGGCTTCGGGGAAGGGTTAGGGTTAGGGTTCGGGCTAGGGTTAGGGTTAGGGGATGGGGAAGGTTTAGGGTCCAGGTGAGGGTACGACAACGCTTTAGGGGGAGCGTACGTGTGAGGGCGCGGGTTAGTGTCAGCGTACGAGTTAGGATTAGGGGACGGGTGAGGGTCAGGCTTCGGGGAAGTGTTAGGGTTAGGGTTCGGGCTAGGGTTAGGGTTAGGAAACGGGGATGGTTTAGGGTCCAGGTGAGGGTACGACAACGTTGTAGGGGGAGCGTACGTGTGACGGCGCGGGTTAGTGTCAGCGTACGGGTTAGGATTAGGGGACGGGTGAGGGTCAGGCTTCGGGGAAGGGTTAGGGTTCGGGCTAGGGTTAGGGTTAGGGGACGGGGACGGTTTAGGGTCCAGGTGAGGGTACGACAACGCTTTAGGGGGAGCGTACGTGTGAGGGCGCGGGTTAGTGTCAGCGTACGGGTTAGGATTAGGGGACGGGTGAGGGTCAGGCTTCGGGGAAGGGTTAGGGTTAGGGTTCGGGCTAGGGTTAGGGTTAGGGGACGGGGACGGTTTAGGGTCCAGGTGAGGGTACGACAACGCTTTAGGGGGAGCGTACGTGTGAGGGCGCGGGTTAGTGTCAGCGTACGGGTTAGGATTAGGGGACGGGTGAGGGTCAGGCTTCGGGGAAGGGTTAGGGTTAGGGTTCGGGCTAGGGTTAGGGTTAGGGGACGGGGACGGTTTAGGGTCCAGGTGAGGGTACGACAACGCTTTAGGGGGAGTGTACGTGTGAGGGCGCGGGTTAGTGTCAGCGTACGGGTTAGGATTAGGGGACGGGTGAGGGTCAGGCTTCGGGGAAGGGTTAGGGTTAGGGTTCGGGCTAGGGTTAGGGTTAGGGGACGGGGACGGTTTAGGGTCCAGGTGAGGGTACGACAACGCTTTAGGGGGAGCGTACGTGTGAGGGCGCGGGTTAGTGTCAGCGTACGGGTTAGGATTAGGGGACGGGTGAGGGTCAGGCTTCGGGGAAGGGTTAGGGTTAGGGTTCGGGCTAGGGTTAGGGTTAGGGGACGGGGACGGTTTAGGGTCCAGGTGAGGGTACGACAACGCTTTAGGGGGAGCGTACGTGTGAGGGCGCGGGTTAGTGTCAGCGTACGGGTTAGGATTAGGGGACGGGTGAGTGTCAGGCTTCGGGGAAGGGTTAGGGTTAGGGTTCGGGCTAGGGTTAGGGTTAGGGGACGGGGACGGTTTAGGGTCCAGGTGAGGGTACGACAACGCTTTAGGGGGAGCGTACGTGTGAGGGCGCGGGTTAGTGTCAGCGTACGGGTTAGGATTAGGGGACGGGTGAGGGTCAGGCTTCGGGGAAGGGTTAGGGTTAGGGTTCGGGCTAGGGTTAGGGTTAGGGGACGGGGACGGTTTAGGGTCCAGGTGAGGGTACGACAACGCTTTAGGGGGAGCGTACGTGTGAGGGCGCGGGTTAGTGTCAGCGTACGGGTTAGGATTAGGGGACGGGTGAGGGTCAGGCTTCGGGGAAGGGTTAGGGTTAGGGTTCGGGCTAGGGTTAGGGTTAGGAAACGGGGACGGTTTAGGGTCAAGGTGAGGGTACGACAACGCATTAGGGGGAGCGTACGTGTGAGGGTGCGGGTTAGTGTCAGCGTACGGGTTAGGATTAGGGGACGGGTGAGGGTCAGGCTTCGGGGAAGGGTTAGGGTTAGGGTTCGGGCTAGGGTTAGGGTTAGGGGACGGGGACGGTTTAGGGTCCAGGTGAGGGTACGACAACGCTTTAGGGGGAGCGTACGTTTGAGGGCGCGGGTTAGAGTCAGCGTACGGGTTAGGATTAGGGGACGGGTGAGGGTCAGGCTTCGGGGAAGGGTTAGGGTTAGGGTTCGGGCTAGGGTTAGGGTTAGGGGACGGGGAAGGTTTAGGGTCCAGGTGAGGGTACGACAACGCTTTAGGGGGAGCGTACGTGTGAGGGCGCGGGTTAGTGTCAGCGTACGGGTTAGGATTAGGGGACGGGTGAGGGTCAGGCTTCGGGGAAGGGTTAGGGTTAGGGTTCGGGCTAGGGTTAGGGTTAGGGGATGGGGAAGGTTTAGGGTCCAGGTGAGGGTACGACAACGCTTTAGGGGGAGCGTACGTGTGAGGGCGCGGGTTAGTGTCAGCGTACGAGTTAGGATTAGGGGACGGGTGAGGGTCAGGCTTCGGGGAAGTGTTAGGGTTAGGGTTCGGGCTAGGGTTAGGGTTAGGAAACGGGGATGGTTTAGGGTCCAGGTGAGGGTACGACAACGTTGTAGGGGGAGCGTACGTGTGACGGCGCGGGTTAGTGTCAGCGTACGGGTTAGGATTAGGGGACGGGTGAGGGTCAGGCTTCGGGGAAGGGTTAGGGTTCGGGCTAGGGTTAGGGTTAGGGGACGGGGACGGTTTAGGGTCCAGGTGAGGGTACGACAACGCTTTAGGGGGAGCGTACGTGTGAGGGCGCGGGTTAGTGTCAGCGTACGGGTTAGGATTAGGGGACGGGTGAGGGTCAGGCTTCGGGGAAGGGTTAGGGTTAGGGTTCGGGCTAGGGTTAGGGTTAGGAAACGGGGACGGTTTAGGGTCCAGGTGAGGGTACGACAACGCTTTAGGGGGAGCGTACGTGTGAGGGCGCGGGTTAGTGTCAGCGTACGGGTTAGGATTAGGGGACGGGTGAGGGTCAGGCTTCGGGGAAGGGTTAGGGTTAGGGTTCGGGCTAGGGTTAGGGTTAGGGGACGGGGACGGTTTAGGGTCCAGGTGAGGGTACGACAACGCTTTAGGGGGAGCGTACGTGTGAGGGCGCGGGTTAGTGTCAGCGTACGGGTTAGGATTAGGGGACGGGTGAGGGTCAGGCTTCGGGGAAGGGTTAGGGTTAGGGTTCGGGCTAGGGTTAGGGTTAGGGGACGGGGACGGTTTAGGGTCCAGGTGAGGGTACGACAACACTTTAGGGGGAGCGTACGTGTGAGGGCGTGGGTTAGTGTCAGCGTACGGGTTAGGATTAGGGGACGGGTGAGTGTCAGGCTTCGGGGAAGGGTTAGGGTTAGGGTTCGGGCTAGGGTTAGGATTAGGGGACGGGGACGGTTTAGGGTCCAGGTGAGGGTACGACAACGCTTTAGGGGGAGCGTACGTGTGAGGGCGCGGGTTAGTGTCAGCGTACGGGTTAGGATTAGGGGACGGGTGAGGGTCAGGCTTCGGGGAAGGGTTAGGGTTAGTGTTCGGGCTAGGGTTAGGGTTAGGGGACGGGGACGGTTTAGGGTCCAGGTGAGGGTACGACAACGCTTTAGGGGGAGCGTACGTGTGAGGGCGCGGGTTAGTGTCAGCGTACGGGTTAGGATTAGGGGACGGGTGAGGGTCAGGCTTCGGGGAAGGGTTAGGGTTAGGGTTCGGGCTAGGGTTAGGGTTAGGGGACGGGGACGGTTTAGGGTCCAGGTGAGGGTACGACAACGCTTTAGGGGGAGCGTACGTGTGAGGGCGCGGGTTAGTGTCAGCGTACGGGTTAGGATTAGGGGACGGGTGAGGGTCAGGCTTCGGGGAAGGGTTAGGGTTAGGGTTCGGGCTAGGGTTAGGGTTAGGAAACGGGGACGGTTTAGGGTCAAGGTGAGGGTACGACAACGCATTAGGGGGAGCGTACGTGTGAGGGTGCGGGTTAGTGTCAGCGTACGGGTTAGGATTAGGGGACGGGTGAGGGTCAGGCTTCGGGGAAGGGTTAGGGTTAGGGTTCGGGCTAGGGTTAGGGTTAGGGGACGGGGACGGTTTAGGGTCCAGGTGAGGGTACGACAACGCTTTAGGGGGAGCGTACGTTTGAGGGCGCGGGTTAGAGTCAGCGTACGGGTTAGGATTAGGGGACGGGTGAGGGTCAGGCTTCGGGGAAGGGTTAGGGTTAGGGTTCGGGCTAGGGTTAGGGTTAGGGGACGGGGAAGGTTTAGGGTCCAGGTGAGGGTACGACAACGCTTTAGGGGGAGCGTACGTGTGAGGGCGCGGGTTAGTGTCAGCGTACGGGTTAGGATTAGGGGACGGGTGAGGGTCAGGCTTCGGGGAAGGGTTAGGGTTAGGGTTCGGGCTAGGGTTAGGGTTAGGGGATGGGGAAGGTTTAGGGTCCAGGTGAGGGTACGACAACGCTTTAGGGGGAGCGTACGTGTGAGGGCGCGGGTTAGTGTCAGCGTACGAGTTAGGATTAGGGGACGGGTGAGGGTCAGGCTTCGGGGAAGTGTTAGGGTTAGGGTTCGGGCTAGGGTTAGGGTTAGGAAACGGGGATGGTTTAGGGTCCAGGTGAGGGTACGACAACGATGTAGGGGGAGCGTACGTGTGACGGCGCGGGTTAGTGTCAGCGTACGGGTTAAGATTAGGGGACGGGTGAGGGTCAGGCTTCGGGGAAGGGTTAGGGTTCGGGCTAGGGTTAGGGTTAGGGGACGGGGATGGTTTAGGGTCCAGGTGAGGGTACGACAACGCTTTAGGGGGAGCGTACGTGTGAGGGCGTGGGTTAGTGTCAGCGTACGGGTTAGGATTAGGGGAGGGGTGAGGGTCAGGCTTCGGGGAAGGGTTAGGGTTAGGGTTCGGGCTAGGGTTAGGGTTAGGGGACGGGGACGGTTTAGGGTCCAGGTGAGGGTACGACAACGCTTTAGGGGGAGCGTACGTGTGAGGGCGCGGGTTAGTGTCAGCGTACGGGTTAGGATTAGGGGACGAGTGAGGGTCAGGCTTCGGGGAAGTGTTAGGGTTAGGGTTCGGGCTAGGGTTAGGGTTAGGGGACGGGGACGGTTTAGGGTCCAGGTGAGGGTACGACAACGCTTTAGGGGGAGCGTACGTGTGAGGGCGCGGTTTAGTGTCAGCGTACGGGTTAGGATTAGGGGACAGGTGAGGGTCAGGCTTCGGGGAAGGGTTAGGGTTAGGGTTCGGGCTAGGGTTATGGTTAGGGGACGGTTTAGGGTCCAGGTGAGGGTACGACAACGCTTTAGGGGGAGCGTACGTGTGAGGGCGCGGGTTAGTGTCAGCGTACGGGTTAGGATTAGGGGACGGGTGAGGGTCAGGCTTCGGGGAAGGGTTAGGGTTCGGGCTAGGGTTAGGGTTAGGGGACGGGGACGGTTTAGGGTCCAGGTGAGGGTACGACAACGCTTTAGGGGGAGCGTACGTGTGAGGGCGCGGGTTAGTGTCAGCGTACGGGTTAGGATTAGGGGACGGGTGAGGGTCAGGCTTCGGGGAAGGGTTAGGGTTAGGGTTCGGGCTAGGGTTACGGTTAGGGGACGGGGAAGGTTTAGGGTACAGGTGAGGGTACGACAACGCTTTAGGGGGAGCGTACATGTGAGGGCGCGGGTTAGTGTCAGCGTACGGGTTAGGATTAGGGGACGGGTGAGGGTCAGGCTTAGGGGAAGGGTTAGGGTTAGGGTTCGGGCTAGGGTTAGGGGACGGGGACGGTTTAGGGTCCAGGTGAGGGTACGACAACGCTTTAGGGGGAGCGTACGTGTGAGGGCGCGGGTTAGTGTCAGCGTACGGGTTAGGATTAGGGGACGGGTGAGGGTCAGGCTTCGGGGAAGGGTTAGGGTTAGGGTTCGGGCTAGGGTTAGGGTTAGGGGACGGGGAAGGTTTAGGGTCCAGGTGAGGGTACGACAACGCTTTAGGGGGAGCGTACATGTGAGGGCGCGGGTTAGTGTCAGCGTACGGGTTAGGATTAGGGGACGTGTGAGGGTCAGGCTTCGGGGAAGGGTTAGGGTTCAGGCTAGGGTTAGGGTTAGGGGACGGGGATGGTTTAGGGTCCAGGTGAGGGTACGACAACGCTTTAGGGGGAGCGTACGTGTGAGGGCGCGGGTTAGTGTCAGCGTACGGGTTAGGATTAGGGGAGGGGTGAGGGTCAGGCTTCGGGGAATGGTTAGGGTTAGGGTTCGGGCTAGGATTAGGGTTAGGGGACGGGGACGGTTTAGGGTCCAGGTGAGGGTACGACAACGCTTTAGGGGGAGCGTACGTGTGAGGGCGCGGGTTAGTGTCAGCGTACGGGTTAGGATTAGGGGACGAGTGAGGGTCAGGCTTCGGGGAAGGGTTAGGGTTAGGGTTCGGGCTAAGGTTAGGGTTAGGGGACGGGGACGGTTTAGGGTCCAGGTGAGGATACGACAACGCTTTAGGGGGAGCGTACGTGTGAGGGCGCGGTTTAGTGTCAGCGTACGGGTTAGGATTAGGGGACAGGTGAGGGTCAGGCTTCTGGGAAGGGTTAGGGTTAGGGTTCGGGCTAGGGTTAGGGGACGGGGAAGGTTTAGGGTCCAGGTGGGGGTATGACAACGCTTTAGGGGGAGCGTACGTGTGAGGGCACGGCTTAGTGTCAGCGTACGGGTTAGGATTAGGGGACGGGTGAGGGTCAGGCTTCGGGGAAGGGTTAGGGTTAGGGTTCGGGCTAGGATTAGGGTTAGGGGACGGGGACGGTTTAGGGTCCAGGTGAGGGTACGACAACGCTTTAGGGGGAGCGTACGTGTGAGGGCGCGGGTTAGTGTCAGCGTACGGGTTAGGATTAGGGGACGGGTGAGGGTCAGGCTTCGGGGAAGGGTTAGGGTTCGGGCTAGGGTTAGGGTTAGGGGACGGGGACGGTTTAGGGTCCAGGTGAGGGTACGACAACGCTTCAGGGGGAGCGTACGTGTGAGGGCACGGGTTAGTGTCAGCGTACGGGTTAGGATTAGGGGACGGGTGAGGGTCAGGCTTCGGGGAAGGGTTAGGGTTAGGGTTCGGGCTAGGGTTAGGGTTAGGGGACGGGGACGGTTTAGGGTCCAGGTGAGGGTACGACAACGCTTTAGGGGGAGCGTACGTGTGAGGGCGCGGCTTAGTGTCAGCGTACGGGTTAGGATTAGGGGACGGGTGAGGATCAGGCTTCGGGGAAGGATTAGGGTTAGGTTTCGGGCTAGGGTTAGGGTTAGGGGACGGGGAAGGTTTAGGGTCCAGGTGAGGGTACGACAACGCTTTAGGGGGAGCGTATGTGTGAGGGCGCGGGTTAGTGTCAGCGTACGGGTTAGGATTAGGGGACGGGTGAGGGTCAGGCTTCGGGGAAGGGTTAGGGTTACGGTTCGGGCTAGGGTTAGGGTTAGGGGACGGGGACGGTTTAGGGTCCAGGTGAGGGTACGACAACGCTTTAGGGGGAGCGTACGTGTGAGGGCGCGGGTTAGTTTCAGCGTACGAGTTAGGATTAGGGGACGGGTGAGGTTCAGGCTTCGGGGAAGGGTTAGGGATAGGGTTCGGGCTAGAGTTAGGGTTAGGAAACGGGGACGGTTTAGGGTCCAGGTGAGGGTACGACAACGTTGTAGGGGGAGCGTACGTGTGACGGCGCGGGTTAGTGTCAGCGTACGGGTTAGGATTAGGGGACGGGTGAGGGTCAGGCTTCGGGGAAGGGTTAGGGTTAGGGTTCGGGCTAGGGTTAGGGTTAGGGGACGGGGACGGTTTAGGGTCCAGGTGAGGGTACGACAACGCTTTAGGGGGAGCGTACGTGTGAGGGCGCGGGTTAGTGTCAGCGTACGGGTTAGGATTAGGGGACGGGTGAGGGTCAGGCTTCGGGGAAGGGTTAGGGTTAGGGTTCGGGCTAGGGTTAGGGTTAGGGGACGGGGACGGTTTAGGGTCCAGGTGAGGGTACGACAACGTTGTAGGGTGAGCGTACGTGCGACGGCGCGGGTTAGTGTCAGCGTACGGGTTAGGATTAGGGGACGGGTAAGGGTCAGGCTTCGGGGAAGGGTTAGGGTTAGGGTTCGGGCTAGGGTTAGGGTTAGGGCACGGGGACGGTTTAGGGTCCAGGTGAGGGTACGACAACGCTTTAGGGGGAGCGTACGTGTGAGGGCGCGGGTTAGTGTCAGCGTACGGGTTAGGATTAGGGGACGGGTGAGGGTCAGGCTTCGGGGAAGGGTTAGGGTTAGGGTTCGGGCTAGGGTTAGGGTTAGGGGACGGGGACGGTTTAGGGTCCAGGTGAGGGTACGACAACGCTTTAGGGGGAGCGTACGTGTGAGGGCGCGGGTTAGTGTCAGCGTACGGGTTAGGATTAGGGGACGGGTGAGGGTCAGGCTTCGGTGAAGGGTTAGGGTTAGGGTTCGGGCTAGGGTTAGGGTTAGGGGACGGGGACGGTTTAGGGTCCAGGTGAGGGTACGACAACGCTTTAGGGGGAGCGTACGTGTGAGGGCGCGGGTTAGTGTCAGCGTACGGGTTAGGATTAGGGGACGGGTGAGGGTCAGGCTTCGGGGAAGGGTTAGGGTTAGGGTTCGGGCTAGGGTTAGGGTTAGGGGACGGGGACGGTTTAGGGTCCAGGTGAGGGTACGACAACGCTTTAGGGGGAGCGTACGTGTGAGGGCGCGGGTTAGTGTCAGCGTACGGGTTAGGATTAGGGGACAGGTGAGGGTCAGGCTTCGGGGAAGTGTTAGGGTTAGGGTTCGGGCTAGGGTTAGGGTTAGGGGACGGGGACGGTTTAGGGTCCAGGTGAGGGTACGGCAATGCTTTAGGGGGAGCGTACGTGTGAGGGCACGGCTTAGTGTCAGCGTACGGGTTAGGATTAGGGGACGGGTGAGGGTCAGGCTTCGGGGAAGGGTTAGGGTTAGGGTTCGGGCTAGGATTAGGGTTAGGGGACGGGGACGGTTTAGGGTCCAGGTGACGGTACGACAACGCTTTAGGGGGAGTGTACGTGTGAGGGCGCGGGTTAGTGTCAGCGTACGTGTTAGGATTAGGGGACGGGTGAGGGTCAGGCTTCGGGGAAGGGTTAGGGTTCGGGCTAGGGTTAGGGTTAGGGGACGGGGACGGTTTAGGGTCCAGGTGAGGGTACGACAACGCTTCAGGGGGAGCGTACGTGTGAGGGCGCGGGTTAGTGTCAGCGTACGGGTTAGGATTAGGGGACGGGTGAGGGTCAGGCTTCGGGGAAGGGTTAGGGTTAGGGTTCGGGCTAGGGTTAGGGTTAGGGGACGGGGACGGTTTAGGGTCCAGGTGAGGGTACGACAACGCTTTAGGGGGAGCGTACGTGTGAGGGCGCGGGTTAGTGTCAGCGTACGGGTTAGGATTAGGGGACGGGTGAGGGTCAGGCTTCGGGGAAGGGTTAGGGTTAGGGTTCGGGCTAGGGTTAGGGTTAGGGGACGGGGACGGTTTAGGGTCCAGGTGAGGGTACGACAACGCTTTAGGGGGAGCGTACGTGTGAGGGCGCGGGTTAGTGTCAGCGTACGGGTTAGGATTAGGGGACGGGTGAGGGTCAGGCTTCGGGGAAGGGTTAGGGTTAGGGTTCGGGCTAGGGTTAGGGTTAGGGGACGGGGACGGTTTAGGGTCCAGGTGAGGGTACGACAACGCTTTAGGGGGAGCGTACGTGTGAGGGCGTGGGTTAGTGTCAGCGTACGGGTTAGGATTAGGGGACGGGTGAGGGTCAGGCTTCGGGGAAGGGTTAGGGTTAGGGTTCGGGCTAGGGTTAGGGTTAGGGGACGGGGACGGTTTAGGGTCCAGGTGAGGGTACTACAACGCTTTAGGGGGAGCGTACGTGTGAGGGCGCGGGTTAGTGTCAGCGTACGGGTTAGGATTAGGGGACGGGTGAGTGTCAGGCTTCGGGGAAGGGTTAGGGTTAGGGTTCGGGCTAGGGTTAGGGTTAGGGGACGGGGACGGTTTAGGGTCCAGGTGAGGGTACGACAACGCTTTAGGGGGAGCGTACGTGTGAGGACGCGGGTTAGTGTCAGCGTACGGGTTAGGATTAGGGGACGGGTGAGGGTCAGGCTTCGGGGAAGGGTTAGGGTTAGTGTTCGGGCTAGGGTTAGGGTTAGGGGACGGGGACGGTTTAGGGTCCAGGTGAGGGTACGACAACGCTTTAGGGGGAGCGTACGTGTGAGGGCGCGGGTTAGTGTCAGCGTACGGGTTAGGATTAGGGGACGGGTGAGGGTCAGGCTTCGGGGAAGGGTTAGGGTTAGGGTTCGGGCTAGGGTTAGGGTTAGGGGACGGGGAAGGTTTAGGGTCCAGGTGAGGGTACGACAACGCTTTAGGGGGAGCGTACGTGTGAGGGCGCGGGTTAGTGTCAGCGTACGGGTTAGGATTAGGGGACGGGTGAGGGTCAGGCTTCGGGGAAGGGTTAGGGTTAGGGTTCGGGCTAGGGTTAGGGTTAGGGGATGGGGAAGGTTTAGGGTCCAGGTGAGGGTACGACAACGCTTTAGGGGGAGCGTACGTGTGAGGGCGCGGGTTAGTGTCAGCGTACGGGTTAGGATTAGGGGACGGGTGAGGGTCAGGCTTCGGGGAAGGGTTAGGGTTAGGGTTCGGGCTAGGGTTAGGGTTAGGGGACGGGGACGGTTTAGGGTCCAGGTGAGGGTACGACAACGCTTTAGGGGGAGCGTACGTGTGAGGGCGCGGGTTAGTGTCAGCGTACGGGTTAGGATTAGGGGACGGGTGAGGGTCAGGCTTCGGGGAAGGGTTAGGGTTAGGGTTCGGGCTAGGGTTAGGGTTAGGGGACGGGGACGGTTTAGGGTCCAGGTGAGGGTACGACAACGCTTTAGGGGGAGCGTACGTGTGAGGGCGCGGGTTAGTGTCAGCGTACGGGTTAGGATTAGGGGACGGGTGAGGGTCAGGCTTCGGGGAAGAGTTAGGGTTAGGGTTCGGGCTAGGGTTAGGGTTAGGAAACGGGGACGGTTTAGGGTCAAGGTGAGGGTACGACAACGCTTTAGGGGGAGCGTACGTGTGAGGGCGCGGGTTAGTGTCAGCGTACGGGTTAGGATTAGGGGACGGGTGAGGGTCAGGCTTCGGGGAAGGGTTAGGGTTAGGGTTCGGGCTAGGGTTAGGGTTAGGGGACGGGGACGGTTTAGGGTCCAGGTGAGGGTACGACAACGCTTTAGGGGGAGCGTACGTGTGAGGGCGCGGGTTAGTGTCAGCGTACGGGTTAGGATTAGGGGACGGGTGAGGGTCAGGCTTCGGGGAAGGGTTAGGGTTAGGGTTCGGGCTAGGGTTAGGGTTAGGGGACGGGGACGGTTTAGGGTCCAGGTGAGGGTACGACAACGCTTTAGGGGGAGCGTACGTGTGAGGGGACGGGTTAGTGTCAGCGTACGGGTTAGGATTAGGGGACGGGTGAGTGTCAGGCTTCGGGGAAGGTTTAGGGTTAGGGTTCGGGCTAGGGTTAGGGTTAGGGGACGGGGACGGTTTAGGGTCCAGGTGAGGGTACGACAACGCTTTAGGGGGAGCGTACGTGTGAGGGCGCGGGTTAGTGTCAGCGTACGGGTTAGGATTAGGGGACGGGTGAGGGTCAGGCTTCGGGGAAGTGTTAGGGTTAGTGTTCGGGCTAGGGTTAGGGTTAGGGGACGGGGACGGTTTAGGGTCCAGGTGAGGGTACGACAACGCTTTAGGGGGAGCGTACGTGTGAGGGCGCGGGTTAGTGTCAGCGTACGGGTTAGGATTAGGGGACGGGTGAGGGTCAGGCTTCGGGGAAGGGTTAGGGTTAGGGTTCGGGCTAGGGTTAGGGTTAGGGGACGGGGACGATTTAGGGTCCAGGTGAGGGTACGACAACGCTTTAGGGGGAGCGTACGTGTGAGGGCGTGGGTTAGTGTCAGCGTACGGGTTAGGATTAGGGGACGGGTGAGGGTCAGGCTTCGGGGAAGGGTTAGGGTTAGGGTTCGGGCTAGGGTTAGGGTTAGGAAACGGTGACGGTTTAGGGTCAAGGTGAGGGTACGACAACGCATTAGGGGGAGCGTACGTGTGAGGGCGCGGGTTAGTGTCAGCGTACGGGTTAGGATTAGGGGACGGGTGAGGGTCAGGCTTCGGGGAAGTGTTAGGGTTAGGGTTCGGGCTAGGGTTAGGGTTAGGAAACGGGGACGGTTTAGGGTCAAGGTGAGGGTACGACAACGCTTTAGGGGGAGCGTACGTGTGAGGGCGCGGGTTAGTGTCAGCGTACGGGTTAGGATTAGGGGACGGGTGAGGGTCAGGCTTCGGGGAAGGGTTAGGGTTAGGGTTCGGGCTAGGGTTAGGGTTAGGGGACGGGGACGGTTTAGGGTCCAGGTGAGGGTACGACAACGCTTTAGGGGGAGCGTACGTGTGAGGGGGCGGGTTAGTGTCAGCGTACAGGTTAGGATTAGGGGACGGGTGAGGGTCAGGCTTCGGGGAAGGGTTAGGGTTAGGGTTCGGGCTAGGGTTAGGGTTAGGGGACGGGGACGGTTTAGGGTCCAGGTGAGGGTACGACAACGCTTTAGGGGGAGCGTACGTGTGAGGGCGCGGGTTAGTGTCAGCGTACGGTTTACGATTAGGGGACGGGTGAGTGTCAGGCTTCGGGGAAGGTTTAGGGTTAGGGTTCGGGCTAGGGTTAGGATTAGGGGACGGGGACGGTTTAGGGTCCAGGTGAGGGTACGACAACGCTTTAGGGGGAGCGTACGTGTGAGGGCGCGGGTTAGTGTCAGCGTACGGGTTAGGATTAGGGGACGGGTGAGGGTCAGGCTTCGGGGAAGGGTTAGGGTTAGGGTTCGGGCTAGGGTTAGGGTTAGGGGACGGGGACGGTTTAGGGTCCAGGTGAGGGTACGACAACGCTTTAGGGGGAGCGTTCATGTGAGGGCGCGGGTTAGTGTCAGCGTACGGGTTAGGATTAGGGGACGGGTGAGGGTCAGGCTTCGGGGAAGGGTTAGGGTTAGTGTTCGGGCTAGGGTTAGGGTTAGGGGACGGGGACGGTTTAGGGTCCAGGTGAGGGTACGACAACGCTTTAGGGGGAGCGTATGTGTGAGGGCGCGGGTTAGTGTCAGCGTACGGGTTAGGATTAGGGGACGGGTGAGGGTCAGGCTTCGGGGAAGGGTTAGGGTTAGGGTTCTGGCTAGGGTTAGGGTTAGGGGACGGGGACGGTTTAGGGTCCAGGTGAGGGTACGACAACGCTTTAGGGGGAGCGTACGTGTGAGGGCGCGGGTTAGTGTCAGCGTACGGGTTAGGATTAGGGGACGGGTGAGGGTCAGGCTTCGGGGAAGGGTTAGGGTTAGGGTTCGGGCTAGGGTTAGGGTTAGGAAACGGGGACGGTTTAGGGTCCAGGTGAGGGTACGACAACGCTTTAGGGGGAGCGTACGTGTGAGGGCGCGGGTTAGTGTCAGCGTACGGGTTAGGATTAGGGGACGGGTGAGGGTCAGGCTTCGGGGAAGGGTTAGGGTTAGGGTTCGGGCTAGGGTTAGGGTTAGGGGACGGGGACGGTTTAGGGTCCAGGTGAGGGTACGACAACGCTTTAGGGGGAGCGTACGTGTGAGGGCGCGGGTTAGTGTCAGCGTACGGGTTAGGATTAGGGGACGGGTGAGGGTCAGGCTTCGGGGAAGGGTTAGGGTTAGGGTTCGGGCTAGGGTTAGGGTTAGGGGACGGGGACGGTTTAGGGTCCAGGTGAGGGTACGACAACACTTTAGGGGGAGCGTACGTGTGAGGGCGCCGGTTAGTGTCAGCGTACGGGTTAGGATTAGGGGACGGGTGAGTGTCAGGCTTCGGGGAAGGGTTAGGGTTAGGGTTCGGGCTAGGGTTAGGATTAGGGGACGGGGACGGTTTAGGGTCCAGGTGAGGGTACGACAACGCTTTAGGGGGAGCGTACGTGTGAGGGCGCGGGTTAGTGTCAGCGTACGGGTTAGGATTAGGGGACGGGTGAGGGTCAGGCTTCGGGGAAGGGTTAGGGTTAGTGTTCGGGCTAGGGTTAGGGTTAGGGGACGGGGACGGTTTAGGGTCCAGGTGAGGGTACGACAACGCTTTAGGGGGAGCGTACGTGTGAGGGCGCGGGTTAGTGTCAGCGTACGGGTTAGGATTAGGGGACGGGTGAGGGTCAGGCTTCGGGGAAGGGTTAGGGTTAGGGTTCGGGCTAGGGTTAGGGTTAGGGGACGGGGACGGTTTAGGGTCCAGGTGAGGGTACGACAACGCTTTAGGGGGAGCGTACGTGTGAGGGCGCGGGTTAGTGTCAGCGTACGGGTTAGGATTAGGGGACGGGTGAGGGTCAGGCTTCGGGGAAGGGTTAGGGTTAGGGTTCGGGCTAGGGTTAGGGTTAGGAAACGGGGACGGTTTAGGGTCAAGGTGAGGGTACGACAACGCATTAGGGGGAGCGTACGTGTGAGGGTGCGGGTTAGTGTCAGCGTACGGGTTAGGATTAGGGGACGGGTGAGGGTCAGGCTTCGGGGAAGGGTTAGGGTTAGGGTTCGGGCTAGGGTTAGGGTTAGGGGACGGGGAAGGTTTAGGGTCCAGGTGAGGGTACGACAACGCTTTAGGGGGAGCGTAGGTGTGAGGGCGCGGGTTAGTGTCAGCGTACGGGTTAGGATTAGGGGACGGGTGAGGGTCAGGCTTCGGGGAAGGGTTAGGGTTAGGGTTCGGGCTAGGGTTAGGGTTAGGGGATGGGGAAGGTTTAGGGTCCAGGTGAGGGTACGACAACGCTTTAGGGGGAGCGTACGTGTGAGGGCGCGGGTTAGTGTCAGCGTACGAGTTAGGATTAGGGGACGGGTGAGGGTCAGGCTTCGGGGAAGTGTTAGGGTTAGGGTTCGGGCTAGGGTTAGGGTTAGGAAACGGGGATGGTTTAGGGTCCAGGTGAGGGTACGACAACGTTGTAGGGGGAGCGTACGTGTGACGGCGCGGGTTAGTGTCAGCGTACGGGTTAGGATTAGGGGACGGGTGAGGGTCAGCCTTCGGGGAAGGGTTAGGGTTCGGGCTAGGGTTAGGGTTAGGGGACGGGGATGGTTTAGGGTCCAGGTGAGGGTACGACAACGCTTTAGGGGGAGCGTACGTGTGAGGACGTGGGTTAGTGTCAGCGTACGGGTTAGGATTAGGGGAGGGGTGAGGGTCAGGCTTCGGGGAAGGGTTAGGGTTAGGGTTCGGGCTAGGGTTAGGGTTAGGGGACGGGGACGGTTTAGGGTCCAGGTGAGGGTACGACAACGCTTTAGGGGGAGCGTACGTGTGAGGGCGCGGGTTAGTGTCAGCGTACGGGTTAGGATTAGGGGACGAGTGAGGGTCAGGCTTCGGGGAAGTGTTAGGGTTAGGGTTCGGGCTAGGGTTAGGGTTAGGGGACGGGGACGGTTTAGGGTCCAGGTGAGGGTACGACAACGCTTTAGGGGGAGCGTACGTGTGAGGGCGCGGTTTAGTGTCAGCGTACGGGTTAGGATTAGGGGACAGGTGAGGGTCAGGCTTCGGGGAAGGGTTAGGGTTAGGGTTCGGGCTACGGTTATGGTTAGGGGACGGTTTAGGGTCCAGGTGAGGGTACGACAACGCTTTAGGGGGAGCGTACGTGTGAGGGCGCGGGTTAGTGTCAGCGTACGGGTTAGGATTAGGGGACGGGTGAGGGTCAGGCTTCGGGGAAGGGTTAGGGTTCGGGCTAGGGTTAGGGTTAGGGGACGGGGACGGTTTAGGGTCCAGGTGAGGGTACGACAACGCTTCAGGGGGAGCGTACGTGTGAGGGCACGGGTTAGTGTCAGCGTACGGGTTAGGATTAGGGGACGGGTGAGGGTCAGGCTTCGGGGAAGGGTTAGGGTTAGGGTTTGGGCTAGGGTTAGGGTTAGGGGACGGGGACGGTTTAGGGTCCAGGTGAGGGTACGACAACGCTTTAGGGGGAGTGTACGTGTGAGGGCGCGGGTTAGTGTCAGCGTACGGGTTAGGATTAGGGGACGGGTGAGGGTCAGGCTTCGGGGAAGGGTTAGGGTTAGGGTTCGGGCTAGGGTTAGGGTTAGGGGACGGGGACGGTTTGGGGTCCAGGTGAGGGTACGACAACGCTTTAGGGGGAACGTACGTGTGCGGGCGTGGGTTAGTGTCAGCGTACGGGTTAGGATTAGGGGACGGGTGAGGGTCAGGCTTCGGGGAAGCGTTAGGGTTAGGGTTCGGGCTAGGGTTAGGGTTAGGGGACGGGGACGGTTTAGGGTCCAGGTGAGGGTACGACAACGCTTTAGGGGGAGCGTACGTGTGAGGGCGCGGGTTAGTGTCAGCGTACGGGTTAGGATTAGGGGACGGGTGAGGGTCAGGCTTCGGGGAAGGGTTAGGGTTAGGGTTCGGGCTAGGGTTAGGGTTAGGAAACGGGGACGGTTTAGGGTCCAGGTGAGGGTACGACAACGCTTTAGGGGGAGCGTACGTGTGAGGGCGCGGGTTAGTGTCAGCGTACGGGTTAGGATTAGGGGACGGGTGAGGGTCAGGCTTCGGGGAAGGGTTAGGGTTAGGGTTCGGGCTAGGGTTAGGGTTAGGGGACGGGGACGGTTTAGGGTCCAGGTGAGGGTACGACAACGCTTTAGGGGGAGCGTACGTGTGAGGGCGCGGGTTAGTGTCAGCGTACGGGTTAGGATTAGGGGACGGGTGAGGGTCAGGCTTCGGGGAAGGGTTAGGGTTAGGGTTCGGGCTAGGGTTAGGGTTAGGGGACGGGAACGGTTTAGGGTCCAGGTGAGGGTACGACAACGCTTTAGGGGGAGCGTACGTGTGAGGGCGCGGGTTAGTGTCAGCGTACGGTTTAGGATTAGGGGACGGGTGAGGGTCAGGCTTCGGGGAAGGGTTAGGGTTAGGGTTCGGGCTAGGGTTAGGGTTAGGGGACGGGGACGGTTTAGGGTCCAGGTGAGGGTACGACAACGCTTTAGGGGGAGCGTACGTGTTAGGGGGCGGGTTAGTGTCAGCGTACGGGTTAGGATTAGGGGACGGGTGAGGGTCAGGCTTCGGGGAAGGGTTAGGGTTAGGGTTCGGGCTAGGGTTAGGGTTAGGGGACGGGAACGGTTTAGGGTCCAGGTGAGGGTACGACAACGCTTTAGGGGGAGCGTACGTGTGAGGGCGCGGGTTAGTGTCAGCGTACGGTTTAGGATTAGGGGACGGGTGAGTGTCAGGCTTCGGGGAAGGTTTGGGTTAGGGTTCGGGCTAGGGTTAGGATTAGGGGACGGGGACGGTTTAGGGTCCAGGTGAGGGTACGACAACGCTTTAGGGGGAGCGTACGTGTGAGGGGGCGGGTTAGTGTCAGCGTACGGGTTAGGATTAGGGGACGGGTGAGGGTCAGGCTTCGGGGAAGGGTTAGGGTTAGGGTTCGGGCTAGGGTTAGGGTTAGGGGACGGGAACGGTTTAGGGTCCAGGTGAGGGTACGACAACGCTTTAGGGGGAGCGTACGTGTGAGGGCGCGGGTTAGTGTCAGCGTACGGTTTAGGATTAGGGGACGGGTGAGTGTCAGGCTTCGGGGAAGGTTTGGGTTAGGGTTCGGGCTAGGGTTAGGATTAGGGGACGGGGACGGTTTAGGGTCCAGGTGAGGGTACGACAACGCTTTAGGGGGAGCGTACGTGTGAGGGCGCGGGTTAGTGTCAGCGTACGGGTTAGGATTAGGGGACGGGTGAGGGTCAGGCTTCGGGGAAGGGTTAGGGTTAGTGTTCGGGCTAGGGTTAGGGTTAGGGGACGGGGACGGTTTAGGGTCCAGGTGAGGGTACGACAACGCTTTAGGGGGAGCGTATGTGTGAGGGCGCGGGTTAGTGTCAGCGTACGGGTTAGGATTAGGGGACGGGTGAGGGTCAGGCTTCGGGGAAGGGTTAGGGTTAGGGTTCGGGCTAGGGTTAGGGTTAGGGGACGGGGACGGTTTAGGGTCCAGGTGAGGGTACGACAACGCTTTAGGGGGAGCGTACGTGTGAGGGCGCGGGTTAGTGTCAGCGTACGGGTTAGGATTAGGGGACGGGTGAGGGTCAGGCTTCGGGGAAGGGTTAGGGTTAGGGTTCGGGCTAGGGTTAGGGTTAGGGGACGGGGACGGTTTAGGGTCCAGGTGAGGGTACGACAACGCTTTAGGGGGAGCGTACGTGTGAGGGCGTGGGTTAGTGTCAGCGTACGGGTTAGGATTAGGGGACGGGTGAGTGTCAGGCTTCGGGGAAGGTTTAGGGTTAGGGTTCGGGCTAGGGTTAGGATTAGGGGACGGGGACGGTTTAGGGTCCAGGTGAGGGTACGACAACGCTTTAGGGGGAGCGTACGTGTGAGGGCACGGGTTAGTGTCAGCGTACGGGTTAGGATTAGGGGACGGGTGAGGGTCAGGCTTCGGGGAAGGGTTAGGGTTAGTGTTCGGGCTAGGGTTAGGGTTAGGGGACGGGGACGGTTTAGGGTCCAGGTGAGGGTACGACAACGCTTTAGGGGGAGCGTACGTGTGAGGGCGCGGGTTAGTGTCAGCGTACGGGTTAGGATTAGGGGACGGGTGAGGGTCAGGCTTCGGGGAAGGGTTAGGGTTAGGGTTCGGGCTAGGGTTAGGGTTAGGGGACGGGGACGGTTTAGGGTCCAGGTGAGGGTACGACAACGCTTTAGGGGGAGCGTACGTGTGAGGGCGCGGGTTAGTGTCAGCGTACGGGTTAGGATTAGGGGACGGGTGAGGGTCAGTCTTCGGGGAAGGGTTAGGGTTAGGGTTCGGGCTAGGGTTAGGGTTAGGGGACGGGGACGGTTTAGGGTCCAGGTGAGGGTACGACAACGCTTTAGGGGGAGCGTACGTGTGAGGGGGCGGGTTAGTGTCAGCGTACGGGTTAGGATTAGGGGACGGGTGAGTGTCAGGCTTCGGGGAAGGTTTAGGGTTAGGGTTCGGGCTAGGGTTAGGGTTAGGGGACGGGGACGGTTTAGGGTCCAGGTGAGGGTACGACAACGCTTTAGGGGGAGCGTACGTGTGAGGGCGCGGGTTAGTGTCAGCGTACGGGTTAGGATTAGGGGACGGGTGAGGGTCAGGCTTCGGGGAAGTGTTAGGGTTAGTGTTCGGGCTAGGGTTAGGGTTAGGGGACGGGGACGGTTTAGGGTCCAGGTGAGGGTACGACAACGCTTTAGGGGGAGCGTACGTGTGAGGGCGCGGGTTAGTGTCAGCGTACGGGTTAGGATTAGGGGACGGGTGAGGGTCAGGCTTCGGGGAAGGGTTAGGGTTAGGGTTCGGGCTAGGGTTAGGGTTAGGGGACGGGGACGGTTTAGGGTCCAGGTGAGGGTACGACAACGCTTTAGGGGGAGCGTACGTGTGAGGGCGTGGGTTAGTGTCAGCGTACGGGTTAGGATTAGGGGACGGGTGAGGGTCAGGCTTCGGGGAAGGGTTAGGGTTAGGGTTCGGGCTAGGGTTAGGGTTAGGAAACGGTGACGGTTTAGGGTCAAGGTGAGGGTACGACAACGCATTAGGGGGAGCGTACGTGTGAGGGCGCGGGTTAGTGTCAGCGTACGGGTTAGGATTAGGGGACGGGTGAGGGTCAGGCTTCGGGGAAGTGTTAGGGTTAGGGTTCGGGCTAGGGTTAGGGTTAGGGGACGGGGACGGTTTAGGGTCCAGGTGAGGGTACGACAACGCTTTAGGGGGAGCGTACGTGTGAGGGCGCGGGTTAGTGTCAGCGTACGGGTTAGGATTAGGGGACGGGTGAGGGTCAGGCTTCGGGGAAGGGTTAGGGTTAGGGTTCGGGCTAGGGTTAGGGTTAGGGGACGGGGACGGTTTAGGGTCCAGGTGAGGGTACGACAACGCTTTAGGGGGAGCGTACGTGTGAGGGGGCGGGTTAGTGTCAGCGTACAGGTTAGGATTAGGGGACGGGTGAGGGTCAGGCTTCGGGGAAGGGTTAGGGTTAGGGTTCGGGCTAGGGTTAGGGTTAGGGGACGGGGACGGTTTAGGGTCCAGGTGAGGGTACGACAACGCTTTAGGGGGAGCGTACGTGTGAGGGCGCGGGTTAGTGTCAGCGTACGGGTTAGGATTAGGGGACGGGTGAGGGTCAGGCTTCGGGGAAGGGTTAGGGTTAGGGTTCGGGCTAGGGTTAGGGTTAGGGGACGGGGACGGTTTAGGGTCCAGGTGAGGGTACGACAACGCTTTAGGGGGAGCGTACGTGTGAGGGCGCGGGTTAGTGTCAGCGTACGGGTTAGGATTAGGGGACGGGTGAGTGTCAGGCTTCGGGGAAGGTTTAGGGTTAGGGTTCGGGCTAGGGTTAGGATTAGGGGACGGGGACGGTTTAGGGTCCAGGTGAGGGTACGACAACGCTTTAGGGGGAGCGTACGTGTGAGGGCGCGGGTTAGTGTCAGCGTACGGGTTAGGATTAGGGGACGGGTGAGGGTCAGGCTTCGGGGAAGGGTTAGGGTTAGGGTTCGGGCTAGGGTTAGGGTTAGGGGACGGGGACGGTTTAGGGTCCAGGTGAGGGTACGACAACGCTTTAGGGGGAGCGTACGTGTGAGGGGGCGGGTTAGTGTCAGCGTACGGGTTAGGATTAGGGGACGGGTGAGGGTCAGGCTTCGGGGAAGGGTTAGGGTTAGGGTTCGGGCTAGGGTTAGGGTTAGGGGACGGGGACGGTTTAGGGTCCAGGTGAGGGTACGACAACGCTTTAGGGGGAGCGTACGTGTGAGGGCGCGGGTTAGTGTCAGCGTACGGGTTAGGATTAGGGGACGGGTGAGGGTCAGGCTTCGGGGAAGGGTTAGGGTTAGGGTTCGGGCTAGGGTTAGGGTTAGGGGACGGGGACGGTTTAGGGTCCAGGTGAGGGTACGACAACGCTTTAGGGGGAGCGTACGTGTGAGGGCGCGGGTTAGTGTCAGCGTACGGGTTAGGATTAGGGGACGGGTGAGTGTCAGGCTTCGGGGAAGGTTTAGGGTTAGGGTTCGGGCTAGGGTTAGGATTAGGGGACGGGGACGGTTTAGGGTCCAGGTGAGGGTACGACAACGCTTTAGGGGGAGCGTACGTGTGAGGGCGCGGGTTAGTGTCAGCGTACCGGTTAGGATTAGGGGACGGGTGAGGGTCAGGCTTCGGGGAAGGGTTAGGGTTAGGGTTCGGGCTAGGGTTAGGGTTAGGGGACGGGGACGGTTTAGGGTCCAGGTGAGGGTACGACAACGCTTTAGGGGGAGCGTACGTGTGAGGGCGCGGGTTAGTGTCAGCGTACGGGTTAGGATTAGGGGACGGGTGAGGGTCAGGCTTCGGGGAAGGGTTAGGGTTAGTGTTCGGGCTAGGGTTAGGGTTAGGGGACGGGGACGGTTTAGGGTCCAGGTGAGGGTACGACAACACTTTAGGGGGAGCGTACGTGTGAGGGCGTGGGTTAGTGTCAGCGTACGGGTTAGGATTAGGGGACGGGTGAGTGTCAGGCTTCGGGGAAGGGTTAGGGTTAGGGTTCGGGCTAGGGTTAGGATTAGGGGACGGGGACGGTTTAGGGTCCAGGTGAGGGTACGACAACGCTTTAGGGGGAGCGTACGTGTGAGGGCGCGGGTTAGTGTCAGCGTACGGGTTAGGATTAGGGGACGGGTGAGGGTCAGGCTTCGGGGAAGGGTTAGGGTTAGTGTTCGGGCTAGGGTTAGGGTTAGGGGACGGGGACGGTTTAGGGTCCAGGTGAGGGTACGACAACGCTTTAGGGGGAGCGTACGTGTGAGGGCGCGGGTTAGTGTCAGCGTACGGGTTAGGATTAGGGGACGGGTGAGGGTCAGGCTTCGGGGAAGGGTTAGGGTTAGGGTTCGGGCTAGGGTTAGGGTTAGGGGACGGGGACGGTTTAGGGTCCAGGTGAGGGTACGACAACGCTTTAGGGGGAGCGTACGTGTGAGGGCGCGGGTTAGTGTCAGCGTGCGGGTTAGGATTAGGGGACGGGTGAGGGTCAGGCTTCGGGGAAGGTTTAGGGTTAGGGTTCGGGCTAGGGTTAGGGTTAGGAAACGGGGACGGTTTAGGGTCAAGGTGAGGGTACGACAACGCATTAGGGGGAGCGTACGTGTGAGGGTGCGGGTTAGTGTCAGCGTACGGGTTAGGATTAGGGGACGGGTGAGGGTCAGGCTTCGGGGAAGGGTTAGGGTTAGGGTTCGGGCTAGGGTTAGGGTTAGGGGACGGGGACGGTTTAGGGTCCAGGTGAGGGTACGACAACGCTTTAGGGGGAGCGTACGTTTGAGGGCGCGGGTTAGAGTCAGCGTACGGGTTAGGATTAGGGGACGGGTGAGGGTCAGGCTTCGGGGAAGGGTTAGGGTTAGGGTTCGGGCTAGGGTTAGGGTTAGGGGACGGGGAAGGTTTATGGTCCAGGTGAGGGTACGACAACGCTTTAGGGGGAGCGTACGTGTGAGGGCGCGGGTTAGTGTCAGCGTACGGGTTAGGATTAGGGGACGGGTGAGGGTCAGGCTTCGGGGAAGGGTTAGGGTTAGGGTTCGGGCTAGGGTTAGGGTTAGGGGATGGGGAAGGTTTAGGGTCCAGGTGAGGGTACGACAACGCTTTAGGGGGAGCGTACGTGTGAGGGCGCGGGTTAGTGTCAGCGTACGAGTTAGGATTAGGGGACGGGTGAGGGTCAGGCTTCGGGGAAGTGTTAGGGTTAGGGTTCGGGCTAGGGTTAGGGTTAGGAAACGGGGATGGTTTAGGGTCCAGGTGAGGGTACGACAACGTTGTAGTGGGAGCGTACGTGTGACGGCGCGGGTTAGTGTCAGCGTACGGGTTAGGATTAGGGGACGGGTGAGGGTCAGGCTTCGGGGAAGGGTTAGGGTTCGGGCTAGGGTTAGGGTTAGGGGACGGGGACGGTTTAGGGTCCAGGTGAGGGTACGACAACGCTTTAGGGGGAGCGTACGTGTGAGGGCGCGGGTTAGTGTCAGCGTACGGGTTAGGATTAGGGGACGGGTGAGGGTCAGGCTTCGGGGAAGGGTTAGGGTTAGGGTTCGGGCTAGGGTTAGGGTTAGGAAACGGGGACGGTTTAGGGTCCAGGTGAGGGTACGACAACGCTTTAGGGGGAGCGTACGTGTGAGGGCGCGGGTTAGTGTCAGCGTACGGGTTAGGATTAGGGGACGGGTGAGGGTCAGGCTTCGGGGAAGGGTTAGGGTTAGGGTTCGGGCTAGGGTTAGGGTTAGGGGACGGGGACGGTTTAGGGTCCAGGTGAGGGTACGACAACGCTTTAGGGGGAGCGTACGTGTGAGGGCGCGGGTTAGTGTCAGCGTACGGGTTAGGATTAGGGGACGGGTGAGGGTCAGGCTTCGGGGAAGGGTTAGGGTTAGGGTTCGGGCTAGGGTTAGGGTTAGGGGACGGGGACGGTTTAGGGTCCAGGTGAGGGTACGACAACACTTTAGGGGGAGCGTACGTGTGAGGGCGTGGGTTAGTGTCAGCGTACGGGTTAGGATTAGGGGACGGGTGAGTGTCAGGCTTCGGGGAAGGGTTAGGGTTAGGGTTCGGGCTAGGGTTAGGATTAGGGGACGGGGACGGTTTAGGGTCCAGGTGAGGGTACGACAACGCTTTAGGGGGAGCGTACGTGTGAGGGCGCGGGTTAGTGTCAGCGTACGGGTTAGGATTAGGGGACGGGTGAGGGTCAGGCTTCGGGGAAGGGTTAGGGTTAGTGTTCGGGCTAGGGTTAGGGTTAGGGGACGGGGACGGTTTAGGGTCCAGGTGAGGGTACGACAACGCTTTAGGGGGAGCGTACGTGTGAGGGCGCGGGTTAGTGTCAGCGTACGGGTTAGGATTAGGGGACGGGTGAGGGTCAGGCTTCGGGGAAGGGTTAGGGTTAGGGTTCGGGCTAGGGTTAGGGTTAGGGGACGGGGACGGTTTAGGGTCCAGGTGAGGGTACGACAACGCTTTAGGGGGAGCGTACGTGTGAGGGCGCGGGTTAGTGTCAGCGTACGGGTTAGGATTAGGGGACGGGTGAGGGTCAGGCTTCGGGGAAGGGTTAGGGTTAGGGTTCGGGCTAGGGTTAGGGTTAGGAAACGGGGACGGTTTAGGGTCAAGGTGAGGGTACGACAACGCATTAGGGGGAGCGTACGTGTGAGGGTGCGGGTTAGTGTCAGCGTACGGGTTAGGATTAGGGGACGGGTGAGGGTCAGGCTTCGGGGAAGGGTTAGGGTTAGGGTTCGGGCTAGGGTTAGGGTTAGGGGACGGGGACGGTTTAGGGTCCAGGTGAGGGTACGACAACGCTTTAGGGGGAGCGTACGTTTGAGGGCGCGGGTTAGAGTCAGCGTACGGGTTAGGATTAGGGGACGGGTGAGGGTCAGGCTTCGGGGAAGGGTTAGGGTTAGGGTTCGGGCTAGGGTTAGGGTTAGGGGACGGGGAAGGTTTAGGGTCCAGGTGAGGGTACGACAACGCTTTAGGGGGAGCGTACGTGTGAGGGCGCGGGTTAGTGTCAGCGTACGGGTTAGGATTAGGGGACGGGTGAGGGTCAGGCTTTGGGGAAGGGTTAGGGTTAGGGTTCGGGCTAGGGTTAGGGTTAGGGGATGGGGAAGGTTTAGGGTCCAGGTGAGGGTACGACAACGCTTTAGGGGGAGCGTACGTGTGAGGGCGCGGGTTAGTGTCAGCGTACGAGTTAGGATTAGGGGACGGGTGAGGGTCAGGCTTCGGGGAAGTGTTAGGGTTAGGGTTCGGGCTAGGGTTAGGGTTAGGAAACGGGGATGGTTTAGGGTCCAGGTGAGGGTACGACAACGTTGTAGGGGGAGCGTACGTGTGACGGCGCGGGTTAGTGTCAGCGTACGGGTTAGGATTAGGGGACGGGTGAGGGTCAGGCTTCGGGGAAGGGTTAGGGTTCGGGCTAGGGTTAGGGTTAGGGGACGGGGATGGTTTAGGGTCCAGGTGAGGGTACGACAACGCTTTAGGGGGAGCGTACGTGTGAGGGCGTGGGTTAGTGTCAGCGTACGGGTTAGGATTAGGGGAGGGGTGAGGGTCAGGCTTCGGGGAAGGGTTAGGGTTAGGGTTCGGGCTAGGGTTAGGGTTAGGGGACGGGGACGGTTTAGGGTCCAGGTGAGGGTACGACAACGCTTTAGGGGGAGCGTACGTGTGAGGGCGCGGGTTAGTGTCAGCGTACGGGTTAGGATTAGGGGACGAGTGAGGGTCAGGCTTCGGGGAAGTGTTAGGGTTAGGGTTCGGGCTAGGGTTAGGGTTAGGGGACGGGGACGGTTTAGGGTCCAGGTGAGGGTACGACAACGCTTTAGGGGGAGCGTACGTGTGAGGGCGCGGTTTAGTGTCAGCGTACGGGTTAGGATTAGGGGACAGGTGAGGGTCAGGCTTCGGGGAAGGGTTAGGGTTAGGGTTCGGGCTAGGGTTATGGTTAGGGGACGGTTTAGGGTCCAGGTGAGGGTACGACAACGCTTTAGGGGGAGCGTACGTGTGAGGGCGCGGGTTAGTGTCAGCGTACGGGTTAGGATTAGGGGACGGGTGAGTGTCAGGCTTCGGGGAAGGGTTAGGGTTCGGGCTAGGGTTAGGGTTAGGGGACGGGGACGGTTTAGGGTCCAGGTGAGGGTACGACAACGCTTCAGGGGGAGCGTAAGTGTGAGGGCACGGGTTAGTGTCAGCGTACGGGTTAGGATTAGGGGACGGGTGAGGGTCAGGCTTCGGGGAAGGGTTAGGGTTAGGGTTTGGGCTAGGGTTAGGGTTAGGGGACGGGGACGGTTTAGGGTCCAGGTGAGGGTACGACAACGCTTTAGGGGTAGTGTACGTGTGAGGGCGCGGGTTAGTGTCAGCGTACGGGTTAGGATTAGGGGACGGGTGAGGGTCAGGCTTCGGGGAAGGGTTAGGGTTAGGGTTCGGGCTAGGGTTAGGGTTAGGGGACGGGGACGGTTTGGGGTCCAGGTGAGGGTACGACAACGCTTTAGGGGGAACGTACGTGTGAGGGCGTGGGTTAGTGTCAGCGTACGGGTTAGGATTAGGGGACGGGTGAGGGTCAGGCTTCGGGGAAGCGTTAGGGTTAGGGTTCGGGCTAGGGTTAGGGTTAGGGGACGGGGACGGTTTAGGGTCCAGGTGAGGGTACGACAACGCTTTAGGGGGAGCGTACGTGTGAGGGCGCGGGTTAGTGTCAGCGTACGGGTTAGGATTAGGGGACGGGTGAGGGTCAGGCTTCGGGGAAGGGTTAGGGTTAGGGTTCGGGCTAGGGTTAGGGTTAGGAAACGGGGACGGTTTAGGGTCCAGGTGAGGGTACGACAACGCTTTAGGGGGAGCGTACGTGTGAGGGCGCGGGTTAGTGTCAGCGTACGGGTTAGGATTAGGGGACGGGTGAGGGTCAGGCTTCGGGGAAGGGTTAGGGTTAGGGTTCGGGCTAGGGTTAGGGTTAGGGGACGGGGACGGTTTAGGGTCCAGGTGAGGGTACGACAACGCTTTAGGGGGAGCGTACGTGTGAGGGCGCGGGTTAGTGTCAGCGTACGGGTTAGGATTAGGGGACGGGTGAGGGTCAGGCTTCGGGGAAGGGTTAGGGTTAGGGTTCGGGCTAGGGTTACGGTTAGGGGACGGGGAAGGTTTAGGGTACAGGTGAGGGTACGACAACGCTTTAGGGGGAGCGTACATGTGAGGGCGCGGGTTAGTGTCAGCGTACGGGTTAGGATTAGGGGACGGGTGAGGGTCAGGCTTAGGGGAAGGGTTAGGGTTAGGGTTCGGGCTAGGGTTAGGGTTAGGGGACGGGGACGGTTTAGGGTCCAGGTGAGGGTACGACAACGCTTTAGGGGGAGCGTACGTGTGAGGGCGCGGGTTAGTGTCAGCGTACGGGTTAGGATTAGGGGACGGGTGAGGGTCAGGCTTCGGGGAAGGGTTAGGGTTAGGGTTCGGGCTAGGGTTAGGGTTAGGGGACGGGGAAGGTTTAGGGTCCAGGTGAGGGTACGACAACGCTTTAGGGGGAGCGTACATGTGAGGGCGCGGGTTAGTGTCAGCGTACGGGTTAGGATTAGGGGACGTGTGAGGGTCAGGCTTCGGGGAAGGGTTAGGGTTCAGGCTAGGGTTAGGGTTAGGGGACGGGGATGGTTTAGGGTCCAGGTGAGGGTACGACAACGCTTTAGGGGGAGCGTACGTGTGAGGGCGCGGGTTAGTGTCAGCGTACGGGTTAGGATTAGGGGAGGGGTGAGGGTCAGGCTTCGGGGAATGGTTAGGGTTAGGGTTCGGGCTAGGATTAGGGTTAGGGGACGGGGACGGTTTAGGGTCCAGGTGAGGGTACGACAACGCTTTAGGGGGAGCGTACGTGTGAGGGCGCGGTTTAGTGTCAGCGTACGGGTTAGGATTAGGGGACAGGTGAGGGTCAGGCTTCGGGGAAGGGTTAGGGTTAGGGTTCGGGCTAGGGTTAGGGGACGGGGAAGGTTTAGGGTCCAGGTGGGGGTATGACAACGCTTTAGGGGGAGCGTACGTGTGAGGGCACGGCTTAGTGTCAGCGTACGGGTTAGGATTAGGGGACGGGTGAGGGTCAGGCTTCGGGGAAGGGTTAGGGTTAGGGTTCGGGCTAGGATTAGGGTTAGGGGACGGGGACGGTTTAGGGTCCAGGTGAGGGTACGACAACGCTTTAGGGGGAGCGTACGTGTGAGGGCGCGGGTTAGTGTCAGCGTACGGGTTAGGATTAGGGGACGGGTGAGGGTCAGGCTTCGGGGAAGGGTTAGGGTTCGGGCTAGGGTTAGGCTTAGGGGACGGGGACGGTTTAGGGTCCAGGTGAGGGTACGACAACGCTTCAGGGGGAGCGTACGTGTGAGGGCACGGGTTAGTGTCAGCGTACGGGTTAGGATTAGGGGACGGGTGAGGGTCAGGCTTCGGGGAAGGGTTAGGGTTAGGGTTTGGGCTAGGGTTAGGGTTAGGGGACGGGGACGGTTTAGGGTCCAGGTGAGGGTACGACAACGCTTTAGGGGGAGTGTACGTGTGAGGGCGCGGGTTAGTGTCAGCGTACGGGTTAGGATTAGGGGACGGGTGAGGGTCAGGCTTCGGGGAAGGGTTAGGGTTAGGGTTCGGGCTAGGGTTAGGGTTAGGGGACGGGGACGGTTTAGGGTCCAGGTGAGGGTACGACAACGCTTTAGGGGGAGCGTACGTGTGAGGGCGCGGGTTAGTGTCAGCGTACGGGTTAGGATTAGGGGACGGGTGAGGGTCAGGCTTCGGGGAAGCGTTAGGGTTAGGGTTCGGGCTAGGGTTAGGGTTAGGGGACGGGGACGGTTTAGGGTCCAGGTGAGGGTACGACAACGCTTTAGGGGGAGCGTACGTGTGAGGGCGCGGGTTAGTGTCAGCGTACGGGTTAGGATTAGGGGACGGGTGAGGGTCAGGCTTCGGGGAAGGGTTAGGGTTAGGGTTCGGGCTAGGGTTAGGGTTTGGAAACGGGGACGGTTTAGGGTCCAGGTGAGGGTACGACAACGCTTTAGGGGGAGCGTACGTGTGAGGGCGCGGGTTAGTGTCAGCGTACGGGTTAGGATTAGGGGACGGGTGAGGGTCAGGCTTCGGGGAAGGGTTAGGGTTAGGGTTCGGGCTAGGGTTAGGTTTAGGGGACGGGGACGGTTTAGGGTCCAGGTGAGGGTATGACAACGCTTTAGGGGGAGCGTACGTGTGAGGGCGCGGGTTAGTGTCAGCGTACGGGTTAGGATTAGGGGACGGGTGAGGGTCAGGCTTCGGGGAAGGGTTAGGGTTAGGGTTCGGTCTAGGGTTAGGGTTAGGGGACGGGGAAGGTTTAGGGTCCAGGTGAGGGTACGACAACGCTTTAGGGGGAGCGTACATGTGAGGGCGCGGGTTAGTGTCAGCGTACGGGTTAGGATTAGGGGACGGGTGAGGGTCAGGCTTCGGGGAAGGGTTAGGGTTAGGGTTCGGGCTAGGGTTAGGGTTAGGGGACGGGGACGGTTTAGGGTCCAGGTGAGGGTACGACAACGCTTTAGGGGGAGCGTACGTGTGAGGGCGCGGGTTAGTGTCAGCGTACGGGTTAGGATTAGGGGACGGGTGAGGGTCAGGCTTCGGGGAAGGGTTAGGGTTAGGGTTCGGGCTAGGGTTAGGGTTAGGGGACGGGGACGGTTTAGGGTCCAGGTGAGGGTACGACAACGTTGTAGGGTGAGCGTACGTGTGACGGCGCGGGTTAGTGTCAGCGTACGGGTTAGGATTAGGGGACGGGTAAGGGTCAGGCTTCGGGGAAGGGTTAGGGTTAGGGTTCGGGCTAGGGTTAGGGTTAGGGCACGGGGACGGTTTAGGGTCCAGGTGAGGGTACGACAACGCTTTAGGGGGAGCGTACGTGTGAGGGCGCGGGTTAGTGTCAGCGTACGGGTTAGGATTAGGGGACGGGTGAGGGTCAGGCTTCGGGGAAGGGTTAGGGTTAGGGTTCGGGCTAGGGTTAGGGTTAGGGGACGGGGACGGTTTAGGGTCCAGGTGAGGGTACGACAACGCTTTAGGGGGAGCGTACGTGTGAGGGCGCGGGTTAGTGTCAGCGTACGGGTTAGGATTAGGGGACGGGTGAGGGTCAGGCTTCGGGGAAGGGTTAGGGTTAGGGTTCGGGCTAGGGTTAGGGTTAGGGGACGGGGACGGTTTAGGGTCCAGGTGAGGGTACGACAACGCTTTAGGGGGAGCGTACGTGTGAGGGCGCGGGTTAGTGTCAGCGTACGGGTTAGGATTAGGGGACGGGTGAGGGTCAGGCTTCGGGGAAGGGTTAGGGTTAGGGTTCGGGCTAGGGTTAGGGTTAGGGGACGGGGACGGTTTAGGGTCCAGGTGAGGGTACGACAACGCTTTAGGGGGAGCGTACGTGTGAGGGCGCGGGTTAGTGTCAGCGTACGGGTTAGGATTAGGGGACAGGTGAGGGTCAGGCTTCGGGGAAGTGTTAGGGTTAGGGTTCGGGCTAGGGTTAGGGTTAGGGGACGGGGACGGTTTAGGGTCCAGGTGAGGGTACGGCAATGCTTTAGGGGGAGCGTACGTGTGAGGGCACGGCTTAGTGTCAGCGTACGGGTTAGGATTAGGGGACGGGTGAGGGTCAGGCTTCGGGGAAGTGTTAGGGTTAGGGTTCGGGCTAGGATTAGGGTTAGGGGACGGGGACGGTTTAGGGTCCAGGTGACGGTACGACAACGCTTTAGGGGGAGTGTACGTGTGAGGGCGCGGGTTAGTGTCAGCGTACGTGTTAGGATTAGGGGACGGGTGAGGGTCAGGCTTCGGGGAAGGGTTAGGGTTCGGGCTAGGGTTAGGGTTAGGGGACGGGGACGGTTTAGGGTCCAGGTGAGGGTACGACAACGCTTCAGGGGGAGCGTACGTGTGAGGGCGCGGGTTAGTGTCAGCGTACGGGTTAGGATTAGGGGACGGGTGAGGGTCAGGCTTCGGGGAAGGGTTAGGGTTAGGGTTCGGGCTAGGGTTAGGGTTAGGGGACGGGGACGGTTTAGGGTCCAGGTGAGGGTACGACAACGCTTTAGGGGGAGCGTACGTGTGAGGGCGCGGGTTAGTGTCAGCGTACGGGTTAGGATTAGGGGACGGGTGAGGGTCAGGCTTCGGGGAAGGGTTAGGGTTAGGGTTCGGGCTAGGGTTAGGGTTAGGGGACGGGGACGGTTTAGGGTCCAGGTGAGGGTACGACAACGCTTTAGGGGGAGCGTACGTGTGAGGGCGCGGGTTAGTGTCAGCGTACGGGTTAGGATTAGGGGACGGGTGAGGGTCAGGCTTCGGGGAAGGGTTAGGGTTAGGGTTCGGGCTAGGGTTAGGGTTAGGGGACGGGGACGGTTTAGGGTCCAGGTGAGGGTACGACAACGCTTTAGGGGGAGCGTACGTGTGAGGGCGCGGGTTAGTGTCAGCGTACGGGTTAGGATTAGGGGACGGGTGAGGGTCAGGCTTCGGGGAAGGGTTAGGGTTAGGGTTCGGGCTAGGGTTAGGGTTAGGGGACGGGGACGGTTTAGGGTCCAGGTGAGGGTACGACAACGCTTTAGGGGGAGCGTACGTGTGAGGGCGCGGGTTAGTGTCAGCGTACGGGTTAGGATTAGGGGACGGGTGAGTGTCAGGCTTCGGGGAAGGGTTAGGGTTAGGGTTCGGGCTAGGGTTAGGGTTAGGGGACGGGGACGGTTTAGGGTCCAGGTGAGGGTACGACAACGCTTTAGGGGGAGCGTACGTGTGAGGGCGCGGGTTAGTGTCAGCGTACGGGTTAGGATTAGGGGACGGGTGAGGGTCAGGCTTCGGGGAAGGTTTAGGGTTAGGGTTCGGGCTAGGGTTAGGGTTAGGGGACGGGGACGGTTTAGGGTCCAGGTGAGGGTACGACAACGCTTTAGGGGGAGCGTACGTGTGAGGACGCGGGTTAGTGTCAGCGTACGGGTTAGGATTAGGGGACGGGTGAGGGTCAGGCTTCGGGGAAGTGTTAGGGTTAGGGTTCGGGCTAGGGTTAGGGTTAGGGGACGGGGACGGTTTAGGGTCCAGGTGAGGGTACGACAACGCTTTAGGGGGAGCGTACGTGTGAGGGCGCGGCTTAGTGTCAGCGTACGGGTTAGGATTAGGGGACGGGTGAGGGTCAGGCTTCGGGGAAGGATTAGGGTTAGGGTTCGGGCTAGGGTTAGGGTTAGGGGACGGGGAAGGTTTAGGGTCCAGGTGAGGGTACGACAACGCTTTAGGGGGAGCGTACGTGTGAGGGCGCGGGTTAGTGTCAGCGTACGGGTTAGGATTAGGGGACGGGTGAGGGTCAGGCTTCGGGGAACGGTTAGGGTTACGGTTCGGGCTAGGGTTAGGGTTAGGGGACGGGGACGGTTTAGGGTCCAGGTGAGGGTACGACAACGCTTTAGGGGGAGCGTACGTGTGAGGGCGCGGGTTAGTGTCAGCGTACGAGTTAGGATTAGGGGACGGGTGAGGGTCAGGCTTCGGGGAAGGGTTAGGGTTAGGGTTCGGGCTAGGGTTAGGGTTAGGAAACGGGGACGGTTTAGGGTCCAGGTGAGGGTACGACAACGTTGTAGGGGGAGCGTACGTGTGACGGCGCGGGTTAGTGTCAGCGTACGGGTTAGGATTAGGGGACGGGTAAGGGTCAGGCTTCGGGGAAGGGTTAGGGTTAGGGTTCGGGCTAGGGTTAGGGTTAGGGCACGGGGACGGTTTAGGGTCCAGGTGAGGGTACGACAACGCTTTAGGGGGAGCGTACGTGTGAGGGCGCGGGTTAGTGTCAGCGTACGTGTTAGGATTAGGGGACGGGTGAGGGTCAGGCTTCGGGGAAGGGTTAGGGTTCGGGCTAGGGTTAGGGTTAGGGGACGGGGACGGTTTAGGGTCCAGGTGAGGGTACGACAACGCTTCAGGGGGAGCGTACGTGTGAGGGCGCGGGTTAGTGTCAGCGTACGGGTTAGGATTAGGGGACGGGTGAGGGTCAGGCTTCGGGGAAGGGTTAGGGTTAGGGTTCTGGCTAGGGTTAGGGTTAGGGGACGGGGACGGTTTAGGGTCCAGGTGAGGGTACGACAACGCTTTAGGGGGAGCGTACGTGTGAGGGCGCGGGTTAGTGTCAGCGTACGGGTTAGGATTAGGGGACGGGTGAGGGTCAGGCTTCGGGGAAGGGTTAGGGTTAGGGTTCGGGCTAGGGTTAGGGTTAGGGGACGGGGACGGTTTAGGGTCCAGGTGAGGGTACGACAACGCTTTAGGGGGAGCGTACGTGTGAGGGCGCGGGTTAGTGTCAGCGTACGGGTTAGGATTAGGGGACGGGTGAGGGTCAGGCTTCGGGGAAGGGTTAGGGTTAGGGTTCGGGCTAGGGTTAGGGTTAGGGGACGGGGACGGTTTAGGGTCCAGGTGAGGGTACGACAACGCTTTAGGGGGAGCGTACGTGTGAGGGCGCGGGTTAGTGTCAGCGTACGGGTTAGGATTAGGGGACGGGTGAGGGTCAGGCTTCGGGGAAGGGTTAGGGTTAGGGTTCGGGCTAGGGTTAGGGTTAGGGGACGGGGACGGTTTAGGGTCCAGGTGAGGGTACAACAACGCTTTAGGGGGAGCGTACGTGTGAGGGCGCGGGTTAGTGTCAGCGTACGGGTTAGGATTAGGGGACGGGTGAGTGTCAGGCTTCGGGGAAGGGTTAGGGTTAGGGTTCGGGCTAGGGTTAGGGTTAGGGGACGGGGACGGTTTAGGGTCCAGGTGAGGGTACGACAACGCTTTAGGGGGAGCGTACGTGTGAGGACGCGGGTTAGTGTCAGCGTACGGGTTAGGATTAGGGGACGGGTGAGGGTCAGGCTTCGGGGAAGGGTTAGGGTTAGGGTTCGGGCTAGGGTTAGGGTTAGGGGACGGGGAAGGTTTAGGGTCCAGGTGAGGGTACGACAACGCTTTAGGGGGAGCGTACGTGTGAGGGCACGGCTTAGTGTCAGCGTACGGGTTAGGATTAGGGGACGGGTGAGGGTCAGGCTTCGGGGAAGGATTAGGGTTAGGGTTCGGGCTAGGGTTAGGGTTAGGGGACGGGGAAGGTTTAGGGTCCAGGTGAGGGTACGACAACGCTTTAGGGGGAGCGTACGTGTGAGGGCGCGGGTTAGTGTCAGCGTACGGGTTAGGATTAGGGGACGGGTGAGGGTCAGGCTTCGGGGAAGGGTTAGGGTTACGGTTCGGGCTAGGGTTAGGGTTAGGGGACGGGGACGGTTTAGGGTCCAGGTGAGGGTACGACAACGCTTTAGGGGGAGCGTACGTGTGAGGGCGCGGGTTAGTGTCAGCGTACGAGTTAGGATTAGGGGACGGGTGAGGGTCAGGCTTCGGGGAAGGGTTAGGGTTAGGGTTCGGGCTAGGGTTAGGGTTAGGAAACGGGGACGGTTTAGGGTCCAGGTGAGGGTACGACAACGTTGTAGGGGGAGCGTACGTGTGACGGCGCGGGTTAGTGTCAGCGTACGGGTTAGGATTAGGGGACGGGTAAGGGTCAGGCTTCGGGGAAGGGTTAGGTTTAGGGTTCGGGCTAGGGTTAGGGTTAGGGGACGGGGACGGTTTAGGGTCCAGGTGAGGGTACGACAACGCTTTAGGGGGAGCGTACGTGTGAGGGCGCGGGTTAGTGTCAGCGTACGGGTTAGGATTAGGGGACGGGTGAGGGTCAGGCTTCGGGGAAGGGTTAGGTTTAGGGTTCGGGCTAGGGTTAGGGTTAGGGGACGGGGACGGTTTAGGGTCCAGGTGAGGGTACGACAACGCTTTAGGGGGAGCGTACGTGTGAGGGCGCGGGTTAGTGTCAGCGTACGGGTTAGGATTAGGGGACGGGTGAGTGTCAGGCTTCGGGGAAGGGTTAGGGTTAGGGTTCGGGCTAGGGTTAGGGTTAGGGGACGGGGACGGTTTAGGGTCCAGGTGAGGGTACGACAACGCTTTAGGGGGAGCGTACGTGTGAGGACGCGGGTTAGTGTCAGCGTACGGGTTAGGATTAGGGGACGGGTGAGGGTCAGGCTTCGGGGAAGTGTTAGGGTTAGGGTTCGGGCTAGGGTTAGGGTTAGGGGACGGGGACGGTTTAGGGTCCAGGTGAGGGTACGACAACGCTTTAGGGGGAGCGTACGTGTGAGGGCGCGGCTTAGTGTCAGCGTACGGGTTAGGATTAGGGGACGGGTGAGGGTCAGGCTTCGGGGAAGGATTAGGGTTAGGGTTCGGGCTAGGGTTAGGGTTAGGGGACGGGGAAGGTTTAGGGTCCAGGTGAGGGTACGACAACGCTTTAGGGGGAGCGTACGTGTGAGGGCGCGGGTTAGTGTCAGCGTACGGGTTAGGATTAGGGGACGGGTGAGGGTCAGGCTTCGGGGAAGGGTTAGGGTTACGGTTCGGGCTAGGGTTAGGGTTAGGGGACGGGGACGGTTTAGGGTCCAGGTGAGGGTACGACAACGCTTTAGGGGGAGCGTACGTGTGAGGGCGCGGGTTAGTGTCAGCGTACGAGTTAGGATTAGGGGACGGGTGAGGGTCAGGCTTCGGGGAAGGGTTAGGGTTAGGGTTCGGGCTAGGGTTAGGGTTAGGAAACGGGGACGGTTTAGGGTCCAGGTGAGGGTACGACAACGTTGTAGGGGGAGCGTACGTGTGACGGCGCGGGTTAGTGTCAGCGTACGGGTTAGGATTAGGGGACGGGTAAGGGTCAGGCTTCGGGGAAGGGTTAGGGTTAGGGTTCGGGCTAGGGTTAGGGTTAGGGCACGGGGACGGTTTAGGGTCCAGGTGAGGGTACGACAACGCTTTAGGGGGAGCGTACGTGTGAGGGCGCGGGTTAGTGTCAGTGTACGGGTTAGGATTAGGGGACGGGTGAGGGTCAGGCTTCGGGGAAGGGTTAGGGTTAGGGTTCGGGCTAGGGTTAGGGTTAGGGGACGGGGACGGTTTAGGGTTCAGGTGAGGGTACGACAACGCTTTAGGGGGAGCGTACGTGTGAGGGCGCGGGTTAGTGTCAGCGTATGGGTTAGGATTAGGGGACGGGTGAGGGTCAGGCTTCGGGGAAGGGTTAGGGTTAGGGTTCGGGCTAGGGTTAGGGTTAGGGGACGGGGACGGTTTAGGGTCCAGGTGAGGGTACGACAACGCTTTAGGGGGAGCGTACGTGTGAGGGCGCGGGTTAGTGTCAGCGTACGGGTTAGGATTAGGGGACGGGTGAGGGTCAGGCTTCGGGGAAGGGTTAGGGTTAGGGTTCGGGCTAGGGTTAGGGTTAGGGGACGGGGACGGTTTAGGGTCCAGGTGAGGGTACGACAACGCTTTAGGGGGAGCGTACGTGTGAGGGCGCGGGTTAGTGTCAGCGTACGGGTTAGGATTAGGGGACGGGTGAGGGTCAGGCTTCGGGGAAGGGTTAGGGTTAGGGTTCGGGCTAGGGTTAGGGTTAGGGGACGGGGACGGTTTAGGGTCCAGGTGAGGGTACGACAACGCTTTAGGGGGAGCGTACGTGTGAGGGCGCGGGTTAGTGTCAGCGTACGGGTTAGGATTAGGGGACAGGTGAGGGTCAGGCTTCGGGGAAGTGTTAGGGTTAGGGTTCGGGCTAGGGTTAGGGTTAGGGGACGGGGACGGTTTAAGGTCCAGGTGAGGGTACGGCAATGCTTTAGGGGGAGCGTACGTGTGAGGGCACGGCTTAGTGTCAGCGTACGGGTTAGGATTAGGGGACGGGTGAGGGTCAGGCTTCGGGGAAGTGTTAGGGTTAGGGTTCGGGCTAGGATTAGGGTTAGGGGACGGAGACGGTTTAGGGTCCAGGTGAGGGTACGACAACGCTTTAGGGGGAGTGTTTGTGTGAGGGCGCGGGTTAGTGTCAGCGTACGGGTTAGGATTAGGGGACGGGTGAGGGTCAGGCTTCGGGGAAGGGTTAGGGTTCGGGCTAGGGTTAGGGTTAGGGGACGGGGACGGTTTAGGGTCCAGGTGAGGGTACGACAACGCTTCAGGGGGAGCGTACGTGTGAGGGCGCGGGTTAGTGTCAGCGTACGGGTTAGGATTAGGGGACGGGTGAGGGTCAGGCTTCGGGGAAGGGTTAGGGTTAGGGTTCGGGCTAGGGTTAGGGTTAGGGGACGGGGACGGTTTAGGGTCCAGGTGAGGGTACGACAACGCTTTAGGGGGAGCGTACGTGTGAGGGCGCGGGTTAGTGTCAGCGTACGGGTTAGGATTAGGGGACGGGTGAGGGTCAGGCTTCGGGGAAGGGTTAGGGTTAGGGTTCGGGCTAGGGTTAGGGTTAGGGGACGGGGACGGTTTAGGGTCCAGGTGAGGGTACGACAACGCTTTAGGGGGAGCGTACGTGTGAGGGCGCGGGTTAGTGTCAGCGTACGGGTTAGGATTAGGGGACGGGTGAGGGTCAGGCTTCGGGGAAGGGTTAGGGTTAGGGTTCGGGCTAGGGTTAGGGTTAGGGGACGGGGACGGTTTAGGGTCCAGGTGAGGGTACGACAACGCTTTAGGGGGAGCGTACGTGTGAGGGCGCGGGTTAGTGTCAGCGTACGGGTTAGGATTAGGGGACGGGTGAGGGTCAGGCTTCGGGGAAGAGTTAGGGTTAGGGTTCGGGCTAGGGTTAGGGTTAGGGGACGGGGACGGTTTAGGGTCCAGGTGAGGGTACGACAACGCTTTAGGGGGAGCGTACGTGTGAGGGCGCGGGTTAGTGTCAGCGTACGGGTTAGGATTAGGGGACGGGTGAGTGTCAGGCTTCGGGGAAGGGTTAGGGTTAGGGTTCGGGCTAGGGTTAGGGTTAGGGGACGGGGACGGTTTAGGGTCCAGGTGAGGGTACGACAACGCTTTAGGAGGAGCGTACGTGTGAGGACGCGGGTTAGTGTCAGCGTACGGGTTAGGATTAGGGGACGGGTGAGGGTCAGGCTTCAGGGAAGGGTTAGGGTTAGGGTTCGGGCTAGGGTTAGGGTTAGGGGACGGGGACGGTTTAGGGTCCAGGTGAGGGTACGACAACGCTTTAGGGGGAGCGTACGTGTGAGGGCGCGGGTTAGTGTCAGCGTACGGGTTAGGATTAGGGGACGGGTGAGGGTCAGGCTTCGGGGAAGGGTTAGGGTTAGGGTTCGGGCTAGGGTTAGGGTTAGGGGACGGGGACGGTTTAGGGTCCAGGTGAGGGTACGACAACGCTTTAGGGGGAGCCTACGTGTGAGGGCGCGGGTTAGTGTCAGCGTACGGGTTAGGATTAGGGGACGGGTGAGGGTCAGGCTTCGGGGAAGGGTTAGGGTTAGGGTTCGGGCTAGGGTTAGGGTTAGGGGACGGGGACGGTTTAGGGTCCAGGTGAGGGTACGACAACGCTTTAGGGGGAGCGTACGTGTGAGGGCGCGGGTTAGTGTCAGCGTACGGGTTAGGATTAGGGGACGGGTGAGGGTCAGGCTTCGGGGAAGGGTTAGGGTTAGGGTTCGGGCTCGGGTTAGGGTTAGGGGACGGGGACGGTTTAGGGTCCAGGTGAGGGTACGACAACGCTTTAGGGGGAGCGTACGTGTGAGGGCGCGGGTTAGTGTCAGCGTACGGGTTAGGATTAGGGGACGGGTGAGTGTCAGGCTTCGGGGAAGGGTTAGGGTTAGGGTTCGGGCTAGGGTTAGGGTTAGGGGACGGGGACGGTTTAGGGTCCAGGTGAGGGTACGACAACGCTTTAGGGGGAGCGTACGTGTGAGGACGCGGGTTAGTGTCAGCGTACGGGTTAGGATTAGGGGACGGGTGAGGGTCAGGCTTCGGGGAAGGGTTAGGGTTAGGGTTCGGGCTAGGGTTAGGGTTAGGGGACGGGGACGGTTTAGGGTCCAGGTGAGGGTACGACAACGCTTTAGGGGGAGCGTACGTGTGAGGGCGCGGGTTAGTGTCAGCGTACGGGTTAGGATTAGGGGACGGGTGAGGGTCAGGCTTCGGGGAAGGGTTAGGGTTAGGGTTCGGGCTAGGGTTAGGGTTAGGGGACGGGGACGGTTTAGGGTCCAGGTGAGGGTACGACAACGCTTTAGGGGGAGCATAAGTGTGAGGGCGCGGGTTAGTGTCAGCGTACGGGTTAGGATTAGGGGACGGGTGAGGGTCAGGCTTCGGGGAAGGGTTAGGGTTAGGGTTCGGGCTAGGGTTAGGGTTAGGAAACGGGGACGGTTTAGGGTCAAGGTGAGGGTACGACAATGCTTTAGGGGGAGCGTACGTGTGAGGGCGCGGGTTAGTGTCAGCGTACGGGTTAGGATTAGGGGACGGGTGAGGGTCAGGCTTCGGGGAAGGGTTAGGGTTAGGGTTCGGGCTAGGGTTAGGGTTAGGGGACGGGGACGGTTTAGGGTCCAGGTGAGGGTACGACAACGCTTTAGGGGGAGCGTACGTGTGAGGGCGCGGGTTAGTGTCAGCGTACGGGTTAGGATTAGGGGACGGGTGAGGGTCAGGCTTCGGGGAAGGGTTAGGGTTAGGGTTCGGGCTAGGGTTAGGGTTAGGAAACGGGGACGGTTTAGGGTCAAGGTGAGGGTACGACAACGCATTAGGGGGAGCCTACGTGTGAGGGCGCGGGTTAGTGTCAGCGTACGGGTTAGGATTAGGGGACGGGTGAGGGTCAGGCTTCGGGGAAGGGTTAGGGTTAGGGTTCGGGCTAGGGTTAGGGTTAGGGGACGGGGACGGTTTAGGGTCCAGGTGAGGGTACGACAACGCTTTAGGGGGAGCGTACGTGTGAGGGCGCGGGTTAGTGTCAGCGTACGGGTTAGGATTAGGGGACGTGTGAGGGTCAGGCTTCGGGGAAGGGTTAGGGTTAGGGTTCGGGCTAGGGTTAGGGTTAGGGGACGGGGACGGTTTAGGGTCCAGGTGAGGGTACGACAACGCTTTAGGGGGAGCGTACGTGTGAGGGCGTGGGTTAGGGTCAGCGTACGGGTTAGGATTAGGGGACGGGTGAGGGTCAGGCTTCGGGGAAGGGTTAGGGTTTGGGTTCGGGCTAGGGTTAGGGTTAGGGGACGGGGAAGGTTTAGGGTCCAGGTGAGGGTACGACAACGCTTTAGGGGGAGCGTACGTGTGAGGGCGCGGGTTAGTGTCAGCATACGGGTTAGGATTATGGGACGGGTGAGGGTCAGGCTTCGGGGAAGGGTTAGGGTTAGGGTTCGGGCTAGGGTTAGGGTTAGGGGACGGGGAAGGTTTAGGGTCCAGGTGAGGGTACGACAACGCTTTAGGGGGAGCGTACGTGTGAGGGCGCGGGTTAGTGTCAGCGTACGGGTTAGGATTATGGGACGGGTGAGGGTCAGGCTTCGGGGAAGGGTTAGGGTTAGGGTTCGGGCTAGGGTTAGGGTTAGGGGACGGGGAAGGTTTAGGGTCCAGGTGAGGGTACGAAAACGCTTTAGGGGGAGCGTACGTGTGAGGGCGCAGGTTAGTGTCAGCGTACGGGTTAGGATTAGGGGACGGGTGAGGGTCAGGCTTCGGGGAAGGGTTAGGGTTACGGTTCGGGCTAGGGTTAGGGTTAGGGGACGGGGACGGTTTAGGGTCCAGGTGAGGGTACGACAACGCTTTAGGGGGAGCGTACGTGTGAGGGCGCGGGTTAGTGTCAGCGTACGAGTTAGGATTAGGGGACGGGTGAGGGTCAGGCTTCGGGGAAGGGTTAGGGTTAGGGTTCGGGCTAGGGTTAGGGTTAGGAAACGGGGACGGTTTAGGGTCCAGGTGAGGGTACGACAATGTTGTAGGGGGAGCGTACGTGTGACGGCGCGGGTTAGTGTCAGCGTACGGGTTAGGATTAGGGGACGGGTGAGGGTCAGGCTTCGGGGAAGGGTTAGGCTTAGGGTTCGGGCTAGGGTTAGGGTTAGGGGAGGGGGACGGTTTAGGGTCCAGGTGAGGGTACGACAACGCTTTAGGGGGAGCGTACGTGTGAGGGCGCGGGTTAGTGTCAGCGTACGGGTTAGGATTAGGGGACGGGTGAGGGTCAGGCTTCGGGGAAGGGTTAGGGTTCGGGCTAGGGTTAGGGTTAGGGGACGGGGACGGTTTAGGGTCCAGGTGAGCGTACGACAACGCTTTAGGGGGAGCGTACGTGTGAGGGCGCGGGTTAGTGTCAGCGTACGGGTTAGGATTAGGGGACGGGTGAGTGTCAGGCTTCGGGGAAGGGTTAGGGTAAGGGTTCGGGCTAGGGTTAGGGTTAGGGGACGGGGACGGTTTAGGGTCCAGGTGAGGGTACGACAACGCTTTAGGGGGAGCGTACGTGTGAGGGCGCGGGTTAGTGTCAGCGTACGGGTTAGGATTAGGGGACGGGTGACGGTCAGGCTTCGGGGAAGGGTTAGGGTTAGGGTTCGGGCTAGGGTTAGGGTTAGGGGACGGGGACGGTTTAGGGTCCAGGTGAGGGTACGACAACGCTTTAGGGGGAGCGTACGTGTGAGGGCGCGGGTTAGTGTCAGCGTACGGGTTAGGATTAGGGGACAGGTGAGGGTCAGGCTTCGGGGAAGGGTTAGGGTTAGGGTTCGGGCTAGGGTTAGGGTTAGGGGACGGGGACGGTTTAGGGTCCAGGTGAGGGTACGACAACGCTTGAGGGGGAGCGTACGTGTGAGGGCACGGCTTAGTGTCAGCGTACGGGTTAGGATTAGGGGACGGGTGAGGGTCAGGCTTCGGGGAAGGGTTAGGGTTAGGGTTCGGGCTAGGATTAGGGTTAGTGGATGGGGACGGTTTAGGGTCCAGGTGAGGGTACGACAACGCTTTAGGGGGAGCGTACATGTGAGGGCGCGGGTTAGTGTCAGCGTACGGGTTAGGATTATGGGACGGTGAGGGTCAGGCTTCGGGGAAGGGTTAGGGTTCGGGCTAGGGTTAGGGTTAGGGGACGGGGACGGTTTAGGGTCCAGGTGAGGGTACGACAACGCTTCAGGGGGAGCGTACGTGTGAGGGCGCAGGTTAGTGTCAGCGTACGGGTTAGGATTAGGGGACGGGTGAGGGTCAGGCTTCGGGGAAGGGTTAGGGTTAGGGTTCGGGCTAGGGTTAGGGTTAGGGGACGGGGACGGTTTAGGGTCCAGGTGAGGGTACGACAACGCTTTAGGGGGAGCGTACGTGTGAGGGCGCGGGTTAGTGTCAGCGTACGGGTTAGGATTAGGGGACGGGTGAGGGTCAGGCTTCGGGGAAGGGTTAGGGTTAGGGTTCGGGCTAGGGTTATGGTTAGGGGACGGGGACGGTTTAGGGTCCAGGTGAGGGTACGACAATGCTTTAGGGGGAGCGTACGTGTGAGGGCGCGGGTTAGTGTCAGCGTACGGGTTAGGATTAGGGGACGGGTGAGGGTCAGGCTTCGGGGAAGGGTTAGGGTTAGGGTTTGGGCTAGGGTTAGGGTTAGGGGACGGGGATGGTTTAGGGTCCAGGTGAGGGTACGACAACGCTTTAGGGGGAGCGTACGTGTGAGGGCGCGGGTTAGTGTCAGCGTACGGGTTAGGATTAGGGGACGGGTGAGGGTCAGGCTTCGGGGAAGTTTTAGGGTTAGGGTTCGGGCTAGGGTTAGGGTTAGGAAACGGGGACGGTTTAGGGTCAAGGTGAGGGTACGACAACGCATTAGGGGGAGCGTACGTGTGAGGGCGCGGGTTAGTGTCAGCGTACGGGTTAGGATTAGGGGACGGGTGAGGGTCAGGCTTCGGGGAAGGGTTAGGGTTAGGGTTTGGGCTAGGGTTAGGGTTAGGGGACGGGGACGGTTTAGGGTCCAGGTGAGGGTACGACAACGCTTTAGGGGGAGCGTACGTGTGAGGGCGCGGGTTAGTGTCAGCGTACGGGTTAGCATTAGGGGACGTGTGAGGGTCAGGCTTCGGGGAAGGGTTAGGGTTAGGGTTCGGGCTAGGGTTAGGGTTAGGGGACGGGGACGGTTTAGGGTCCAGGTGAGGGTACGACAACGCTTTAGGGGGAGCGTACGTGTGAGGGCGCGGGTTAGTGTCAGCGTACGGGTTAGGATTAGGGGACGGGTGAGGGTCAGGCTTCGGGGAAAGGTTAGGGTTACGGTTCGGGCTAGGGTTAGGGTTAGGGAACGGGGACGGTTTAGGGTCCAGGTGAGGGTACGACAACGCTTTAGGGGGAGCGTACGTGTGAGGGCGCGGGTTAGTGTCAGCGTACGAGTTAGGATTAGGGGACGGGTGAGGGTCAGGCTTCGGGGAAGGGTTAGGGTTAGGGTTCGGGCTAGGGTTAGGGTTAGGAAACGGGGACGGTTTAGGGTCCAGGTGAGTGTACGACAACGTTGTAGGGGGAGCGTACCTGTGACGGCACGGGTTAGTGTCAGCGTACGGGTTAGGATTAGGGGACGGGTGAGGGTCAGGCTTCGGGGAAGGGTTAGGGTTAGGGTTCGGGCTAGGGTTAGGGTTAGGGGACGGGGACGGTTTAGGGTCCAGGTGAGGGTACGACAACGCTTTAGGGGGAGCGTACGTGTGAGGGCGCGGGTTAGTGTCAGCGTACGGGTTAGGATTAGGGGACGGGTGAGGGTCAGGCTTCGGGGAAGGGTTAGGGTTCGGGCTAGGGTTAGGGTTAGGGGACGGGGACGGTTTAGGGTCCAGGTGAGCGTACGACAACGCTTTAGGGGGAGCGTACGTGTGAGGGCGCGGGTTAGTGTCAGCGTACGGGTTAGGATTAGGGGACGGGTGAGGGTCAGGCTTCGGGGAAGGGTTAGGGTTAGGGTTCGGGCTAGGGTTAGGGTTAGGGGACGGGGACGGTTTAGGGTCCAGGTGAGGGTACGACAACGCTTTAGGGGGAGCGTACGTGTGAGGGCGCGGGTTAGTGTCAGCGTACGGGTTAGGATTAGGGGACGGGTGAGGGTCAGGCTTCGGGGAAGGGTTAGGGTTAGGGGACGGGGAAGGTTTAGGGTCCAGGTGAGGGTACGACAACGCTTTAGGGGGAGCGTACGTGTGAGGGCGCGGGTTAGTGTCAGCGTACGGGTTAGGATTAGGGGACGGGTGAGGGTCAGGCTTCGGGGAAGGGTTAGGGTTAGGGTTCGAGCTAGGGTTAGGGTTAGGGGACGGGGACGGTTTAGGGTCCAGTTGAGGGTATGACAACGCTTTAGGGGGAGCGTACGTGTGAGGCCGTGGGTTAGTGTCAGCGTACGGGTTACGATTAGGGGACGGGTGAGGGTCAGGCTTCGGGGAAGGGTTAGGGTTAGGGTTCGGGCTAGGGTTAGGGTTAGGGGACAGGGACGGTGTAGGGTCCAGGTGAGGGTACGACAACGCTTTAGGGGGAGCGTACGTGTGAGGGCGTGGGTTAGTGTCAGCGTAAGGGTTAGGATTAGTGGACGGGTGAGGGTCAGGCTTCGGGGAAGGGTTAGGGTTAGGGTTCGGGCTAGGGTTAGGGTTAGGGGACGGGGACGGTTTAGGGTCCAGGTGAGGGTACGACAACGCTTTATGGGGAGCGTACGTGTGAGGGCGCGGGTTAGTGTCAGCGTACGGGTTAGGATTAGGGGACGGGTGAGGGTCAGGCTTCGGGGAAGGGTTAGGGTTAGGGTTCGGGCTAGGGTTAGGGTTAGGGGACGGGGACGGTTTAGGGTCCAGGTGAGGGTACGACAACGCTTTAGGGTGAGCGTACGTGTGAGGGCGCGGGTTAGTGTCAGCGTACGGGTTAGGATTAGGAGACGGGTGAGGGTCAGGCTTCGGGGAAGGGTTAGGGTTAGGGTTCGGGCTAGGGTTAGGGTTAGGGGACGGGGACGGTTTAGGGTCCAGGTGAGGGTACGACAACGCTTTAGGGGGAGCGTACGTGTGAGGGCGCGGGTTAGTGTCAGCGTACGGGTTAGGATTAGGGGACTGGTGAGGGTCAGGCTTCGGGGAAGGGTTAGGGTTAGGGTTCGGTCTAGGGTTAGGGTTAGGGGACGGGGAAGGTTTAGGGTCCAGGTGAGGGTACGACAACAGTTTAGGGGGAGCGTACGTGTGAGGGCGCGGGTTAGTGTCAGCGTGCGGGTTAGGATTAGGGGACGGGTGAAGGTCAGGCTTCGGGGAAGGGTTAGGGTTAGGGTTCGGGCTAGGGTTAGGGTTAGGGCAAGGGGACGGTTTAGGGTCCAGGTGAGGGTACGACAACGCTTTAGGGGGAGCGTACGTGTGAGGGCGCGGGTTAGTGTCAGCGTACGGGTTAGGATTAGGGGACGGGTGAGGGTCAGGCTTCGGGGAAGGGTTAGGGTTAGGGTTCGAGCTAGGGTTAGGGTTAGGGGACGGGGACGGTTTAGGGTCCAGTTGAGGGTACGACAACGCTTTAGGGGGAGCGTACGTGTGAGGCCGTGGGTTAGTGTCAGCGTACGGGTTACGATTAGGGGACGGGTGAGGGTCAGGCTTCGGGGAAGGGTTAGGGTTAGGGTTCGGGCTAGGGTTAGGGTTAGGGGACGGGGACGGTTTAGGGTCCAGGTGAGGGTACGACAACGCTTTAGGGGGAGCGTACGTGTGAGGGCGCGGGTTAGTGTCAGCGTACGAGTTAGGATTAGGGGACGGGTGAGGGTCAGGCTTCGGGGAAGGGTTAGGGTTAGGGTTCGGGCTAGGGTTAGGGTTAGGAAACGGGGACGGTTTAGGGTCCAGGTGAGGGTACGACAATGTTGTAGGGGGAGCGTACGTGTGACGGCGCGGGTTAGTGTCAGCGTACGGGTTAGGATTAGGGGACGGGTGAGGGTCAGGCTTCGGGGAAGGGTTAGGCTTAGGGTTCGGGCTAGGGTTAGGGTTAGGGGAGGGGGACGGTTTAGGGTCCAGGTGAGGGTACGACAACGCTTTAGGGGGAGCGTACGTGTGAGGGCGCGGGTTAGTGTCAGCGTACGGGTTAGGATTAGGGGACGGGTGAGGGTCAGGCTTCGGGGAAGGGTTAGGGTTCGGGCTAGGGTTAGGGTTAGGGGACGGGGACGGTTTAGGGTCCAGGTGAGCGTACGACAACGCTTTAGGGGGAGCGTACGTGTGAGGGCGCGGGTTAGTGTCAGCGTACGGGTTAGGATTAGGGGACGGGTGAGTGTCAGGCTTCGGGGAAGGGTTAGGGTAAGGGTTCGGGCTAGGGTTAGGGTTAGGGGACGGGGACGGTTTAGGGTCCAGGTGAGGGTACGACAACGCTTTAGGGGGAGCGTACGTGTGAGGGCGCGGGTTAGTGTCAGCGTACGGGTTAGGATTAGGGGACGGGTGACGGTCAGGCTTCGGGGAAGGGTTAGGGTTAGGGTTCGGGCTAGGGTTAGGGTTAGGGGACGGGGACGGTTTAGGGTCCAGGTGAGGGTACGACAACGCTTTAGGGGGAGCGTACGTGTGAGGGCGCGGGTTAGTGTCAGCGTACGGGTTAGGATTAGGGGACAGGTGAGGGTCAGGCTTCGGGGAAGGGTTAGGGTTAGGGTTCGGGCTAGGGTTAGGGTTAGGGGACGGGGACGGTTTAGGGTCCAGGTGAGGGTACGACAACGCTTGAGGGGGAGCGTACGTGTGAGGGCACGGCTTAGTGTCAGCGTACGGGTTAGGATTAGGGGACGGGTGAGGGTCAGGCTTCGGGGAAGGGTTAGGGTTAGGGTTCGGGCTAGGATTAGGGTTAGTGGATGGGGACGGTTTAGGGTCCAGGTGAGGGTACGACAACGCTTTAGGGGGAGCGTACATGTGAGGGCGCGGGTTAGTGTCAGCGTACGGGTTAGGATTATGGGACGGTGAGGGTCAGGCTTCGGGGAAGGGTTAGGGTTCGGGCTAGGGTTAGGGTTAGGGGACGGGGACGGTTTAGGGTCCAGGTGAGGGTACGACAACGCTTCAGGGGGAGCGTACGTGTGAGGGCGCAGGTTAGTGTCAGCGTACGGGTTAGGATTAGGGGACGGGTGAGGGTCAGGCTTCGGGGAAGGGTTAGGGTTAGGGTTCGGGCTAGGGTTAGGGTTAGGGGACGGGGACGGTTTAGGGTCCAGGTGAGGGTACGACAACGCTTTAGGGGGAGCGTACGTGTGAGGGCGCGGGTTAGTGTCAGCGTACGGGTTAGGATTAGGGGACGGGTGAGGGTCAGGCTTCGGGGAAGGGTTAGGGTTAGGGTTCGGGCTAGGGTTATGGTTAGGGGACGGGGACGGTTTAGGGTCCAGGTGAGGGTACGACAATGCTTTAGGGGGAGCGTACGTGTGAGGGCGCGGGTTAGTGTCAGCGTACGGGTTAGGATTAGGGGACGGGTGAGGGTCAGGCTTCGGGGAAGGGTTAGGGTTAGGGTTTGGGCTAGGGTTAGGGTTAGGGGACGGGGATGGTTTAGGGTCCAGGTGAGGGTACGACAACGCTTTAGGGGGAGCGTACGTGTGAGGGCGCGGGTTAGTGTCAGCGTACGGGTTAGGATTAGGGGACGGGTGAGGGTCAGGCTTCGGGGAAGTTTTAGGGTTAGGGTTCGGGCTAGGGTTAGGGTTAGGAAACGGGGACGGTTTAGGGTCAAGGTGAGGGTACGACAACGCATTAGGGGGAGCGTACGTGTGAGGGCGCGGGTTAGTGTCAGCGTACGGGTTAGGATTAGGGGACGGGTGAGGGTCAGGCTTCGGGGAAGGGTTAGGGTTAGGGTTTGGGCTAGGGTTAGGGTTAGGGGACGGGGACGGTTTAGGGTCCAGGTGAGGGTACGACAACGCTTTAGGGGGAGCGTACGTGTGAGGGCGCGGGTTAGTGTCAGCGTACGGGTTAGCATTAGGGGACGTGTGAGGGTCAGGCTTCGGGGAAGGGTTAGGGTTAGGGTTCGGGCTAGGGTTAGGGTTAGGGGACGGGGACGGTTTAGGGTCCAGGTGAGGGTACGACAACGCTTTAGGGGGAGCGTACGTGTGAGGGCGCGGGTTAGTGTCAGCGTACGGGTTAGGATTAGGGGACGGGTGAGGGTCAGGCTTCGGGGAAAGGTTAGGGTTACGGTTCGGGCTAGGGTTAGGGTTAGGGAACGGGGACGGTTTAGGGTCCAGGTGAGGGTACGACAACGCTTTAGGGGGAGCGTACGTGTGAGGGCGCGGGTTAGTGTCAGCGTACGAGTTAGGATTAGGGGACGGGTGAGGGTCAGGCTTCGGGGAAGGGTTAGGGTTAGGGTTCGGGCTAGGGTTAGGGTTAGGAAACGGGGACGGTTTAGGGTCCAGGTGAGTGTACGACAACGTTGTAGGGGGAGCGTACCTGTGACGGCACGGGTTAGTGTCAGCGTACGGGTTAGGATTAGGGGACGGGTGAGGGTCAGGCTTCGGGGAAGGGTTAGGGTTAGGGTTCGGGCTAGGGTTAGGGTTAGGGGACGGGGACGGTTTAGGGTCCAGGTGAGGGTACGACAACGCTTTAGGGGGAGCGTACGTGTGAGGGCGCGGGTTAGTGTCAGCGTACGGGTTAGGATTAGGGGACGGGTGAGGGTCAGGCTTCGGGGAAGGGTTAGGGTTCGGGCTAGGGTTAGGGTTAGGGGACGGGGACGGTTTAGGGTCCAGGTGAGCGTACGACAACGCTTTAGGGGGAGCGTACGTGTGAGGGCGCGGGTTAGTGTCAGCGTACGGGTTAGGATTAGGGGACGGGTGAGGGTCAGGCTTCGGGGAAGGGTTAGGGTTAGGGTTCGGGCTAGGGTTAGGGTTAGGGGACGGGGACGGTTTAGGGTCCAGGTGAGGGTACGACAACGCTTTAGGGGGAGCGTACGTGTGAGGGCGCGGGTTAGTGTCAGCGTACGGGTTAGGATTAGGGGACGGGTGAGGGTCAGGCTTCGGGGAAGGGTTAGGGTTAGGGGACGGGGAAGGTTTAGGGTCCAGGTGAGGGTACGACAACGCTTTAGGGGGAGCGTACGTGTGAGGGCGCGGGTTAGTGTCAGCGTACGGGTTAGGATTAGGGGACGGGTGAGGGTCAGGCTTCGGGGAAGGGTTAGGGTTAGGGTTCGAGCTAGGGTTAGGGTTAGGGGACGGGGACGGTTTAGGGTCCAGTTGAGGGTATGACAACGCTTTAGGGGGAGCGTACGTGTGAGGCCGTGGGTTAGTGTCAGCGTACGGGTTACGATTAGGGGACGGGTGAGGGTCAGGCTTCGGGGAAGGGTTAGGGTTAGGGTTCGGGCTAGGGTTAGGGTTAGGGGACAGGGACGGTGTAGGGTCCAGGTGAGGGTACGACAACGCTTTAGGGGGAGCGTACGTGTGAGGGCGTGGGTTAGTGTCAGCGTAAGGGTTAGGATTAGTGGACGGGTGAGGGTCAGGCTTCGGGGAAGGGTTAGGGTTAGGGTTCGGGCTAGGGTTAGGGTTAGGGGACGGGGACGGTTTAGGGTCCAGGTGAGGGTACGACAACGCTTTATGGGGAGCGTACGTGTGAGGGCGCGGGTTAGTGTCAGCGTACGGGTTAGGATTAGGGGACGGGTGAGGGTCAGGCTTCGGGGAAGGGTTAGGGTTAGGGTTCGGGCTAGGGTTAGGGTTAGGGGACGGGGACGGTTTAGGGTCCAGGTGAGGGTACGACAACGCTTTAGGGTGAGCGTACGTGTGAGGGCGCGGGTTAGTGTCAGCGTACGGGTTAGGATTAGGAGACGGGTGAGGGTCAGGCTTCGGGGAAGGGTTAGGGTTAGGGTTCGGGCTAGGGTTAGGGTTAGGGGACGGGGACGGTTTAGGGTCCAGGTGAGGGTACGACAACGCTTTAGGGGGAGCGTACGTGTGAGGGCGCGGGTTAGTGTCAGCGTACGGGTTAGGATTAGGGGACTGGTGAGGGTCAGGCTTCGGGGAAGGGTTAGGGTTAGGGTTCGGTCTAGGGTTAGGGTTAGGGGACGGGGAAGGTTTAGGGTCCAGGTGAGGGTACGACAACAGTTTAGGGGGAGCGTACGTGTGAGGGCGCGGGTTAGTGTCAGCGTGCGGGTTAGGATTAGGGGACGGGTGAAGGTCAGGCTTCGGGGAAGGGTTAGGGTTAGGGTTCGGGCTAGGGTTAGGGTTAGGGCAAGGGGACGGTTTAGGGTCCAGGTGAGGGTACGACAACGCTTTAGGGGGAGCGTACGTGTGAGGGCGCGGGTTAGTGTCAGCGTACGGGTTAGGATTAGGGGACGGGTGAGGGTCAGGCTTCGGGGAAGGGTTAGGGTTAGGGTTCGAGCTAGGGTTAGGGTTAGGGGACGGGGACGGTTTAGGGTCCAGTTGAGGGTACGACAACGCTTTAGGGGGAGCGTACGTGTGAGGCCGTGGGTTAGTGTCAGCGTACGGGTTACGATTAGGGGACGGGTGAGGGTCAGGCTTCGGGGAAGGGTTAGGGTTAGGGTTCGGGCTAGGGTTAGGGTTAGGGGACAGGGACGGTGTAGGGTCCAGGTGAGGGTACGACAACGCTTTAGGGGGAACGTACGTGTGAGGGTGCGGGTTAGTGTCAGCGTAAGGGTTAGAATTAGTGGACGGGTGAGGGTCAGGCTTCGTGGATGGGTTAGGGTTAGGGTTCGGGCTAGGGTTAGGGTTAGGGGACGGGGACGGTTTAGGGTCCAGGTGAGGGTACGACAACGCTTTAGGGGGAGCGTACGTGTGAGGGCGCGGGTTAGTGTCAGCGTACGGGTTAGGATTAGGGGACTGGTGAGGGTCAGGCTTCGGGGAAGGGTTAGGGTTAGGGTTCGGTCTAGGGTTAGGGTTAGGGGACGGGGAAGGTTTAGGGTCCAGGTGAGGGTACGACAACAGTTTAGGGGGAGCGTACGTGTGAGGGCGCGGGTTAGTGTCAGCGTGCGGGTTAGGATTAGGGGACGGGTGAGGGTCAGGCTTCGGGGAAGGGTTAGCGTTAGGGTTCGGGCTAGGGTTAGGGTTAGGGCACGGGGACGGTTTAGGGTCCAGGTGAGGGTACGACAACGCTTTAGGGGGAGCGTACGTGTGAGGGCGCGGGTTAGTGTCAGCGTACGGGTTAGGATTAGCGGACGGGTGAGTGTCAGGCTTCGGGGAAGGGTTAGGGTTAGGGTTCGGGCTAGGGTTAGGGTTAGGGGACGGGGACGGTTTAGGGTCCAGGTGAGGGTACGACAACGCTTTAGGGGGAGCGTACGTGTGAGGGCGCGGGTTAGTGTCAGCGTACGGGTTAGGATTAGGAGACGGGTGAGGGTCGGGCTTCGGGGAAGGGTTAGGGTTAGGGTTCGGGCTAGGGTTAGGGTTAGGGGACGGGGACGGTTTAGGGTCCAGGTGAGGGTACGACAACGCTTTAGGGGGAGCGTACGTGTGAGGGCGTGGGTTAGTGTCAGCGTACGGGTTAGGATTAGGGGACGGGTGAGGGTCAGGCTTCGGGGAAGGGTTAGGGTTAGGGTTCGGGCTAGGGTTAGGGTTAGGGGACGGGGAAGGTTTAGGGTACAGGTGAGGGTACGACAACGCTTTAGGGGGAGCGTACGTGTGAGGGCGCGGGTTAGTGTCAGCGTTAGGGTTAGGATTAGGGGACGGGTGAGGGTCAGGCTTCGGGGAAGGGTTAGGGTTAGGGTTCGGGCTAGGGTTAGGGTTAGGGGACGGGGACGGTTTAGGGTCCAGGTGAGGGTACGACAACGCTTTAGGGGGAGCGTACGTGAGAGGGCGCGGGTTAGTGTCAGCGTACGGGTTAGGATTAGGGGACGGGTGAGGGTCAGGCTTCGGGGAAGGGTTAGGGTTAGGGTTCGGGCTAGGGTTAGGGTTAGGGGACGGGGACGGTTTAGGGTCCAGGTGAGGGTACGACAACGCTTTAGGGGGAGCGTACGTGTGAGGGCGCGGGTTGGTGTCAGCGTACTGGTTAGGATTAGGGGACGGGTGAGGGTCAGGCTTCGGGGAAGGGTTAGGGTTAGGGTTCGGGCTATGGTTAGGGTTAGGGGACGGGGACGGTTTAGGGTTCAGGTGAGGGTACGACAACGCTTTAGGGGGAGCGTACGTGTGAGGGCGCGGGTTAGTGTCAGAGTACGGGTTAGGATTAGGGGACGGGTGAGGGTCAGGCTTCGGGGAAGGGTTAGGGCTAGGGTTCGGGCTAGGGTTAGGGTTAGGGGACGGGGACGGTTTAGGGTCCAGGTGAGGGTACGACAACGCTTTAGGGGGGGCGTACGTGTGAGGGCGTGGGTTAGTGTCAGCGTACGGGTTAGGATTAGGGGACGTGTGAGGGTCAGGCTTCGGGGAAGGGTTAGGGTTAAGGTTCGGGCTAGGGTTAGGGTTAGGGGACGGGGACGGTTTAGGGTCCAGGTGAGGGTACGACAACGCTTTAGGGAGAGCGTACGTGTGAGGGCGCGGGTTAGTGTCAGCGTACGGGTTAGGATTAGGGGACGGGTGAGGGTCAGGCTTCGGGGAAGGGTTAGGGTTAGGGTTCGGGCTAGGATTAGGGTTAGGGGACGGGGACGGTTTAGGGTCCAGGTGAGGGTACGACAACGCTGTAGGGGGAGCGTACGTGTGAGGGCGCGGGTTAGTGTCAGTGTACGGGTTAGGATTAGGGGACGGGTGAGGGTCAGGCTTCGGGGAAGGGTTAGGGTTAGGGTTCGGGCTAGGGTTAGGGTTAGGGGACGGGGACGGTTTAGGGTCCAGGTGAGGGTACGACAACGCTTTAGGGGGAACGTACGTGTGAGAGCGCGGGTTAGTGTCAGCGTACGGGTTAGGATTAGGGGACGGGTGAGGGTCAGGCTTCGGGGAAGGGTTAGGGTTAGGGTTCGGGCTAGGGTTAGGGTTAGGGGACGGGGAAGGTTTAGGGTCCAGGTGAGGGTACGACAACGCTTTAGGAGGAGCGTACGTGTGAGGGCGCGGGTTAGTGTCAGCGTACGGTTGGATTAGGGGACGGGTGAGGGTCAGGCTTCTGGGAAGGGTTAGGGTTAGGGTTCGGGCTAGGGTTAGGGTTAGGGGACGGGGACGGTTTAGGGTCCAGGTGAGGGTACGACAACGCTTTAGGGGGAGCGTACGTGTGAGGGCGCGGGTTAGTGTCAGCGTACGGGTTAGGATTAGGGGACGGGTGAGGGTCAGGCTTCGGGGAAGGGTTAGGGTTAGGGTTCGGGCTAGGGTTAGGGTTAGGGGACGGGGAAGGTTTAGGGTCCAGGTGAGGGTACGACAACGCTTTAGTGGGAGCGTACGTGTGCGGGCGCGGGTTAGTGTCAGCGTACGGGTTAGGATTAGGGGACGGGTGAGGGTCAGGCTTCGGGGAAGGGTTAGGGTTAGGGTTCGGGCTAGGGTTAGGGTTAGGGGACAGGGACGGTTTAGGGTCCAGGTGAGGGTACGACAACGCTTTAGGGGGAGCGTACGTGTGAGGGCGCGGGTTAGTGTCAGCGTACGGGTTAGGATTAGGGGACGGGTGAGGGTCAGGCTTCGGGGAAGGGTTAGGGTTAGGGTTCGGGCTAGGGTTAGGGTTAGGGGACGGGGACGGTTTAGGGTCCAGGTGAGGGTACGACAACGCATTAGGGGGAGCGTACGTGTGAGGGCGCGGGTTAGTGTCAGCGTACGGGTTAGGATTAGGGGACGGGTGAGGGTCAGGCTTCGGGGAAGGGTTAGGGTTAGGGTTCGGGCTAGGGTTAGGGTTAGGGGACGGGGACGGTTTAGGGTCCAGGTGAGGGTACGACAACGCTTTAGGGGGAGCGTACGTGTGAGGGCGCGGGTTAGTGTCAGCGTACGGGTTAGGATTAGGGGACGGGTGAGGGTCAGGCTTCGGGGAAGGGTTAGGGTTAGGGTTCGGGCTAGGGTTAGGGTTAGGGGACGGGGACGGTTTAGGGTCCAGGTGAGGGTACGACAACGCTTTAGGGGGAGCGTACGTGTGAGGGCGCGGGTTAGTGTCAGCGTACGGGTTAGGATTAGGGGACGGGTGAGGGTCAGGCTTCGGGGAAGGGTTAGGGTTAGGGTTCGGGCTAGGGTTAGGGTTAGGGGACGGGGACGGTTTAGGGTCCAGGTGAGGGTACGACAACGCTGTAGGGGGAGCGTACGTGTGAGGGCGCGGCTTAGTGTCAGCGTACGGGTTAGGATTAGGGGACAGTTGAGGGTCAGGCTTCGGGGAAGGGTTAGGGTTAGGGTTCGGGCTAGGGTTAGGGTTAGGGGACGGGGACGGTTTAGGGTCCAGGTGAGGGTACGACAACGCTTTAGGGGGAGCGTACGTGTGAGGGCGCGGGTTAGTGTCAGCGTACGGGTTAGGATTAGGGGACGGGTGAGGGTCAGGCTTCGGGGAAGGGTTAGGGTTAGGGTTCGGTCTAGGGTTAGGGTTAGGGGACGGGGAAGGTTTAGGGTCCAGGTGAGGGTACGACAACGCTTTAGGGGGAGCGTACGTGTGAGGGCGCGGGTTAGTGACAGCGTACGGGTTAGGATTAGGGGACGGGTGAGGGTCAGGCTTCGGGGAAGGGTTAGGGTTAGGGTTCGGGCTAGGGTTAGGGTTAGGGGACGGGGACGGTTTAGGGTCCAGGTGAGGGTACAACAACGCTTTAGGGGGAGCGTACGTGTGAGGGTGCGGGTTAGCGTCAGCGTACAGTTTAGGATTAGGTGACGGGTGAGGGTCAGGCTTCGGGGAAGGGTTAGGGTTAGGGTTCGGGCTAGGGTTAGGGTTAGGGGACGGGGACGGTATAGGGTCCAGGTGAGGGTACGACAACGCTTTAGGGGGAGCGTACGTGTGAGGGCGCGGGTTAGTGTCAGCGTACGGGTTAGGATTAGGGGACGGGTGAGGGTCAGGCTTCGGGGAAGGGTTAGGGTTAGGGTTCGGGCTAGGGTTAGGGTTAGGAAACGGGGACGGTTTAGGATCAAGGTGAGGGGACGACAATGCTTTAGGGGGAGCGTACGTGTGAGGGCGCGGGTTAGTGTCAGCGTACGGGTTAGGATTAGGGGACGGGTGAGGGTCAGGCTTCGGGGAAGGGTTAGGGTTAGGGTTCGGGCTAGGGTTAGGGTTAGGAAACGGGGACTGTTTAGGATCAAGGTGAGGGGACGACAATGCTTTAGGGGGAGCGTACGTGTGAGGGCGCGGGTTAGTGTCAGCGTACGGTTGGATTAGGGGACGGGTGAGGGTCAGGCTTCGGGGAAGGGTTAGGGTTAGGGTTCGGGCTAGGGTTAGGGTTAGGGGACAGGGACGGTTTAGGGTCCAGGTGAGGGTACGACAACGCTTTAGGGGGAGCGTACGTGTGAGGGCGCGGGTTAGTGTCAGCGTACGGGTTAGGATTAGGGGACGGGTGAGGGTCAGGCTTCGGGGAAGGGTTAGGGTTAGGGTTCGGGCTAGGGTTAGGGTTAGGGGACGGGGACGGTTTAGGGTCCAGGTGAGGGTACGACAACGCTTTAGGGGGAGCGTACGTGTGAGGGCGCGGGTTAGTGTCAGCGTACGGGTTAGGATTAGGGGACGGGTGAGGGTCAGGCTTCGGGGAAGGGTTAGGGTTAGGGTTCGGGCTAGGGTTAGGGTTAGGGGACGGGGACGGTTTAGGGTCCAGGTGAGGGTACGACAACGCTTTAGGGGGAGCGTACGTGTGAGGGCGCGGGTTAGTGTCAGCGTACGGGTTAGGATTAGGGGACGGGTGAGGGTCAGGCTTCGGGGAAGGGTTAGGGTTAGGGTTCGGGCTAGGGTTAGGGTTAGGGGACGGGGACGGTTTAGGGTCCAGGTGAGGGTACGACAACGCTTTAGGGGGAGCGTACGTGTGAGGGCGCGGGTTAGTGTCAGCGTACGGGTTAGGATTAGGGGACGGGTGAGGGTCAGGCTTCGGGGAAGGGTTAGGGTTAGTGTTCGGGCTAGGGTTAGGGTTAGGGGACGGGGACGGTTTAGGGTCCAGGTGAGGGTACGACAACGCTGTAGGGGGAGCGTACGTGTGAGGGCGCGGCTTAGTGTCAGCGTACGGGTTAGGATTAGGGGACAGTTGAGGGTCAGGCTTCGGGGAAGGGTTAGGGTTAGGGTTCGGGCTAGGGTTAGGGTTAGGGGACGGGGACGGTTTAGGGTCCAGGTGAGGGTACGACAACGCTTTAGGGGGAGCGTACGTGTGAGGGCGCGGGTTAGTGTCAGCGTACGGGTTAGGATTAGGGGACGGGTGAGGGTCAGGCTTCGGGGAAGGGTTAGGGTTAGGGTTCGGTCTAGGGTTAGGGTTAGGGGACGGGGAAGGTTTAGGGTCCAGGTGAGGGTACGACAACGCTTTAGGGGGAGCGTACGTGTGAGGGCGCGGGTTAGTGACAGCGTACGGGTTAGGATTAGGGGACGGGTGAGGGTCAGGCTTCGGGGAAGGGTTAGGGTTAGGGTTCGGGCTAGGGTTAGGGTTAGGGGACGGGGACGGTTTAGGGTCCAGGTGAGGGTACAACAACGCTTTAGGGGGAGCGTACGTGTGAGGGTGCGGGTTAGCGTCAGCGTACAGTTTAGGATTAGGTGACGGGTGAGGGTCAGGCTTCGGGGAAGGGTTAGGGTTAGGGTTCGGGCTAGGGTTAGGGTTAGGGGACGGGGACGGTTTAGGGTTCAGGTGAGGGTACGACAACGCTTTAGGGGGAGCGTACGTGTGAGGGCGCGGGTTAGTGTCAGCGTACGGGTTAGGATTAGGGGACGGGTGAGGGTCAGGCTTCGGGGAAGGGTTAGGGTTAGGGTTCGGGCTAGGGTTAGGGTTAGGAAACGGGGACGGTTTAGGATCAAGGTGAGGGGACGACAATGCTTTAGGGGGAGCGTACGTGTGAGGGCGCGGGTTAGTGTCAGCGTACGGGTTAGGATTAGGGGACGGGTGAGGGTCAGGCTTCGGGGAAGGGTTAGGGTTAGGGTTCGGGCTAGGGTTAGGGTTAGGAAACGGGGACTGTTTAGGATCAAGGTGAGGGGACGACAATGCTTTAGGGGGAGCGTACGTGTGAGGGCGCGGGTTAGTGTCAGCGTACGGGTTAGGATTAGGGGACGGGTGAGGGTCAGGCTTCGGGAAAGGGTTAGGGTTACGGTTCGGGCTAGGTTTAGGGTTAGGGGACGGGGACGGTTTAGGGTCCAGGTGAGGGTACGACAACGCTTTAGGGGGAGCGTACGTGTGAGGGCGCAGGTTAGTGTCAGCGTACGGGTTAGGATTAGGGGACGGGTGAGGGTCAGGCTTCGGGGAAGGGTTAGGGTTAGGGTTCGGGCTAGGGTTAGGGTTAGGGGACGGGGAAGGTTTAGGGTCCAGGTGAGGGTACGACAACGCTTTAGGGGGAGCGTACGTGTGAGGGCGCGGGTTAGTGTCAGCGTACGGGTTAGGATTAGGGGACGGGTGAGGGTCAGGCTTCGGGGAAGGGTTAGGGTTAGGGTTCGGGCTAGGGTTAGGGTTAGGGGACGGGGACGGTTTAGAGTCCAGGTGAGGGTATGACAACGCTTTAGGGGGAGCGTACGTGTGAGGGCGCGGGTTAGTGTGAGGGCGCGGGTTATTGTCAGCGTACGGGTTAGGATTAGGTGACTGGTGAGGGTCAGGCTTCGGGGAAGGGTTAGGGTAGGGTTCGGGCTAGGGTTAGGGTTAGGGGACGGGGAAGGTTTAGGGTCCAGGTGAGTGTACGACAACAGTTTAGGGGGAGGGTACGTGTGAGGGCGCGGGTTAGTGTCAGCGTGCGGGTTTGGATTAGGGGACGGGTGAGGGTCAGGCTTCGGGGAAGGGTTAGGGTTATGGTTCGGGCTAGGGTTAGGGGTAGGGCACGGGGACGGTTTAGGGTCCAGTTGAGGGTACGACAACGCTTTAGGGGGAGCGTACGTGTGAGGGCGCGGGTTAGTGTCAGCGTACGAGTTAGGATTAGGGGACGGGTGAGGGGCAGGCTTCGGGGAAGGGTTAGGGTTAGGGTTCGGGCTAGGGTTAGGGTTAGGAAATGGGGACGGTTTAGGGTCAATGTGAGGGTACGACAACGTTGTATGGGGAGCGTACGTGTGAGGGCGTGGGTTAGTGTCAGCGTACGGGTTAGGATTAGGGGACGGGTGAGGGTCAGGCTTCGGGGAAGGGTTAGGGTTAGGGTTCGGGCTAGGGTTAGGGTTAGGGGTCGGGGACGGTTTAGGGTCCAGGTGAGGGTACGACAACGCTTTAGGGGGAGCGTACGTGTGAGGGCGCGGCTTAGTGTCAGCGTACGGGTTAGGATTAGGGGACGGTTGAGGGTCAGGCTTCGGGGAAGGGTTAGGGTTAGGGTTCGGGCTAGGGTTAGGGTTAGGGGACGGGGACGGTTTAGGGTCCAGGTGAGGGTACGACAACGCTGTAGGGAGAGCGTACGTGTGAGGGCGCGGGTTAGTGTCAGCGTACGGGTTAGGATTAGGGGACGGGTGAGGGTCAGGCTTCGGGGAAGGGTTAGGGTTAGGGTTCGGGCTAGGGTTAGGGTTAGGGGACGGGGACGGTTTAGGGTCCAGGTGAGGGTACGACAACGCTTTAGGGGGAGCGTACGTGTGAGGGCGCGGGTTAGTGTCAGCGTACGGGTTAGGATTAGGGGACGGGTGAGGGTCAGGCTTCGGGGAAGGGTTAGGGTTAGGGTTCGGGCTAGGGTTAGGGTTAGGGGACGGGGAAGGTTTAGGGTCCAGGTGAGGGTACGACAAGGCTTTAGGGGGAGCGTACGTGTGAGGGCGCGGGTTAGTGTCAGCGTACGGGTTAGGATTAGGGGACGGGTGAGGGTCAGGCTTCGGGGAAGGCTTAGGGTTAGGGTTCGGGCTAGGGTTAGGGTTAGGGGACGGGGAAGGTTTAGGGTCCAGGTGAGGGTACGACAACGCTTTAGGGGGAGCGTACGTGTGAGGGCGCGGGTTACTGTCAGCGTACGGGTTAGGATTAGGGGACGGGTGAGGGTCAGGCTTCGGGGAAGGGTTAGGGTTAGGGTTCGGGCTAGGGTTAGGGTTAGGGGACGGGGACGGTTTAGGGTCCAGGTGAGGGTACGACAACGCTGTAGGGGGAGCGTACGTGTGAGGGCGCGGGTTAGTGTCAGCGTACGGGTTAGGATTAGGGGACGGGTGAGGGTCAGGCTTCGGGGAAGGGTTAGGGTTAGGGTTCGGGCTAGGGTTAGGGTTAGGGGACGGGGAAGGTTTAGGGTCCAGGTGAGGGTACGACAACGCTTTAGGGGGAGCGTACGTGTGAGGGCGCGGGTTAGTGACAGCGTACGGGTTAGGATTAGCGGACGGGTGAGGGTCAGGCTTCGGGGAAGGGTTAGGGTTAGGGTTCGGGCTAGGGTTAGGGTTAGGGGACGGGGACGGTTTAGGGTCCAGGTGAGGGTACGACTACGCTTTAGGGGGAGCGTACGTGTGAGGGCGCGGGTTAGCGTCAGCGTACGGGTTAGGATTAGGGGACGGGTGAGGGTCAGGCTTCGGGGAAGGGTTAGGGTTAGGGTTCGGGCTAGGGTTAGGGTTAGGGGACGGGGACGGTTTAGGGTCCAGGTGAGGGTACGACAACGCTGTAGGGGGAGCGTACGTGTGAGGGCGCGGCTTAGTGTCAGCGTACGGGTTAGGATTAGGGGACGGTTGAGGGTCAGGCTTCGGGGAAGGGTTAGGGTTAGGGTTCGGGCTAGGGTTAGGGTTAGGGGACGGGGACGGTTTAGGGTCCAGGTGAGGGTACGACAACGCTTTAGGGGGAGCGTACGTGTGAGGGCGCGGGTTAGTGTCAGCGTACGGGTTAGGATTAGGGGACGTGTGAGGGTCAGGCTTCGGGGAAGGGTTAGGGTTAGGGTTCGGTCTAGGGTTAGGGTTAGGGGACGGGGAAGGTTTAGGGTCCAGGTGAGGGTACGACAACGCTTTAGGGGGAGCGTACGTGTGAGGGCGCGGGTTAGTGACAGCGTACGGGTTAGGATTAGGGGACGGGTGAGGGTCAGGCTTCGGGGAAGGGTTAGGGTTAGGGTTCGGGCTAGGGTTAGGGTTAGGGGACGGGGACGGTTTAGGGTCCAGGTGAGGGTACAACAACGCTTTAGGGGGAGCGTACGTGTGAGGGTGCGGGTTAGCGTCAGCGTACAGTTTAGGATTAGGTGACGGGTGAGGGTCAGGCTTCGGGGAAGGGTTAGGGTTAGGGTTCGGGCTAGGGTTAGGGTTAGGGGACGGGGACGGTTTAGGGTCCAGGTGAGGGTACGACAACGCTTTAGGGGGAGCGTACGTGTGAGGGCGCGGGTTAGTGTCAGCGTACGGGTTAGGATTAGGGGACGAGTGAGGGTCAGGCTTCGGGGAAGGGTTAGGGTTAGGGTTCGGGCTAGGGTTAGGGTTAGGAAACGGGGACGGTTTAGGATCAAGGTGAGGGGACGACAATGCTTTAGGGGGAGCGTACGTGTGAGGGCGCGGGTTAGTGTCAGCGTACGGGTTAGGATTAGGGGACGGGTGAGGGTCAGGCTTCGGGGAAGGGTTAGGGTTAGGGTTCGGGCTAGGGTTAGGGTTAGGAAACGGGGACGGTTTAGGATCAAGGTGAGGGGACGACAATGCTTTAGGGGGAGCGTACGTGTGAGGGCGCGGGTTAGTGTCAGCGTACGGGTTAGGATTAGGGGACGGGTGAGGGTCAGGCTTCGGGAAAGGGTTAGGGTTACGGTTCGGGCTAGGTTTAGGGTTAGGGGACGGGGACGGTTTAGGGTCCAGGTGAGGGTACGACAACGCTTTAGGGGGAGCGTACGTGTGAGCGCGCAGGTTAGTGTCAGCGTACGGGTTAGGATTAGGGGACGGGTGAGGGTCAGGCTTCGGGGAAGGGTTAGGGTTAGGGTTCTGGCTAGGGTTAGGGTTAGGGGACGGGGAAGGTTTAGGGTCCAGGTGAGGGTACGACAACGCTTTAGGGGGAGCGTACGTGTGAGGGCGCGGGTTAGTGTCAGCGTACTGGTTAGGATTAGGGGACGGGTGAGGGTCAGGCTTCGGGGAAGGGTTAGGGTTAGGGTTCGGGCTAGGGTTAGGGTTAGGGGACGGGGACGGTTTAGGGTCCAGGTGAGGGTACGACAACGCTTTAGGGGGAGCGTACGTGTGAGGGCGCGGGTTAGTGTCAGCGTACGGGTTAGGATTAGGGGACTGGTGAGGGTCAGGCTTCGGGGAAGGGTTAGGGTAGGGTTCGGGCTAGGGTTAGGGTTAGGGGACGGGGAAGGTTTAGGGTCCAGGTGAGTGTACGACAACAGTTTAGGGGGAGGGTACGTGTGAGGGCGCGGGTTAGTGTCAGCGTGCGGGTTTGGATTAGGGGACGGGTGAGGGTCAGGCTTCGGGGAAGGGTTAGGGTTAGGGTTCGGGCTAGGGTTAGGGGTAGGGCTAGGGACGGTTTAGGGTCCAGGTGAGGGTACGACAACGCTTTAGGGAGAGCGTACGTGTGAGGGCGCGGGTTAGTGTCAGCGTACGAGTTAGGATTAGGGGACGGGTGAGGGGCAGGCTTCGGGGAAGGGTTAGGGTTAGGGTTCGGGCTAGGGTTAGGGTTAGGAAATGGGGACGGTTTAGGGTCAATGTGAGGGTACGACAACGTTGTATGGGGAGCGTACGTGTGAGGGCGTGGGTTAGTGTCAGCGTACGGGTTAGGATTAGGGGACGGGTGAGGGTCAGGCTTCGGGGAAGGGTTAGGGTTAGGGTTCGGGCTAGGGTTAGGGTTAGGGGACGGGGACGGTTTAGGGTCCAGGTGAGGGTACGACAACGCTTTAGGGGGAGCGTACGTGTGAGGGCGCGGGTTAGTGTCAGCGTACGGGTTAGGATTGGGGACGGGTGAGGGTCAGGCTTCGGGGAAGGGTTAGGTTTAGGGTTCGGGCTAGGGTTAGGGTTAGGGGACGGGGACGGTTTAGGGTCCAGGTGAGGGTACGACAACGCTTTAGGGGGAGCGTACGTGTGAGGGCGCGGGTTAGTGTCAGCGTACGGGTTAGGATTAGGGGACGGGTGAGGGTCAGGCTTCGGGGAAGGGTTAGGGTTAGGGTTCGGGCTAGGGTTAGGGTTAGGGGACGGGGAAGGTTTAGGGTCCAGGTGAGGGTACGACAACGCTTTAGGGGGAGCGTACGTGTGAGGGCGCGGGTTAGTGACAGCGTACGGGTTAGGATTAGCGGACGGGTGAGGGTCAGGCTTCGGGGAAGGGTTAGGGTTAGGGTTCGGGCTAGGGTTAGGGTTAGGGGACGGGGACGGTTTAGGGTCCAGGTGAGGGTACGACTACGCTTTAGGGGGAGCGTACGTGTGAGGGCGCGGGTTAGTGTCAGCGTACGGGTTAGGATTAGGGGACGGGTGAGGGTCAGGCTTCGGGGAAGGGTTAGGGTTAGGGTTCGGGCTAGGGTTAGGGTTAGGGGACGGGGACGGTTTAGGGTCCAGGTGAGGGTACGACAACGCTTTAGGGGGAGCGTACGTGTGAGGGCGCGGGTTAGTGTCAGCGTACGGGTTAGGATTAGGGGACGGGTGAGGGTCAGGCTTCGGGGAAGGGTTAGGGTTAGGGTTCGGGCTAGGGTTAGGGTTAGGGGACGGGGACGGTTTAGGGTCCAGGTGAGGGTACGACAACGCTGTAGGGGGAGCGTACGTGTGAGGGCGCGGCTTAGTGTCAGCGTACGGGTTAGGATTAGGGGACGGTTGAGGGTCAGGCTTCGGGGAAGGGTTAGGGTTAGGGTTCGGGCTAGGGTTAGGGTTAGGGGACGGGGACGGTTTAGGGTCCAGGTGAGGGTACGACAACGCTTTAGGGGGAGCGTACGTGTGAGGGCGCGGGTTAGTGTCAGCGTACGGGTTAGGATTAGGGGACGTGTGAGGGTCAGGCTTCGGGGAAGGGTTAGGGTTAGGGTTCGGTCTAGGGTTAGAGTTAGGGGACGGGGAAGGTTTAGGGTCCAGGTGAGGGTACGACAACGCTTTAGGGGGAGCGTACGTGTGAGGGCGCGGGTTAGTGACAGCGTACGGGTTAGGATTAGGGGACGGGTGAGGGTCAGGCTTCGGGGAAGTGTTAGGGTTAGGGTTCGGGCTAGGGTTAGGGTTAGGGGACGGGGACGGTTTAGGGTCCAGGTGAGGGTACAACAACGCTTTAGGGGGAGCGTACGTGTGAGGGTGCGGGTTAGCGTCAGCGTACAGTTTAGGATTAGGTGACGGGTGAGGGTCAGGCTTCGGGGAAGGGTTAGGGTTAGGGTTCGGGCTAGGGTTAGGGTTAGGGGACGGGGACGGTTTAGGGTCCAGGTGAGGGTACGACAACGCTTTAGGGGGAGCGTACGTGTGAGGGCGCGGGTTAGTGTCAGCGTACGGGTTAGGATTAGGGGACGGGTGAGGGTCAGGCTTCGGGGAAGGGTTAGGGTTAGGGTTCGGGCTAGGGTTAGGGTTAGGAAACGGGGACGGTTTAGGATCAAGGTGAGGGGACGACAATGCTTTAGGGGGAGCGTACGTGTGAGGGCGCGGGTTAGTGTCAGCGTACGGGTTAGGATTAGGGGACGGGTGAGGGTCAGGCTTCGGGGAAGGGTTAGGGTTAGGGTTCGGGCTAGGGTTAGGGGTAGGGCTAGGGACGGTTTAGGGTGCAGGTGAGGGTACGACAACGCTTTAGGGAGAGCGTACGTGTGAGGGCGCGGGTTAGTGTCAGCGTACGAGTTAGGATTAGGGGACGGGTGAGGGGCAGGCTTCGGGGAAGGGTTAGGGTTAGGGTTCGGGCTAGGGTTAGGGTTAGGAAATGGGGACGGTTTAGGGTCAATGTGAGGGTACGACAACGTTGTATGGGGAGCGTACGTGTGAGGGCGTGGGTTAGTGTCAGCGTACGGGTTAGGATTAGGGGACGGGTGAGGGTCAGGCTTCGGGGAAGGGTTAGGGTTAGGGTTCGGGCTAGGGTTAGGGTTAGGGGACGGGGACGGTTTAGGGTCCAGGTGAGGGTATGACAACGCTTTAGGGGGAGCGTACGTGTGAGGGCGCGGGTTAGTGTCAGCGTACGGGTTAGGATTGGGGACGGGTGAGGGTCAGGCTTCGGGGAAGGGTTAGGTTTAGGGTTCGGGCTAGGGTTAGGGTTAGGGGACGGGGACGGTTTAGGGTCCAGGTGAGGGTACGACAACGCTTTAGGGGGAGCGTACGTGTGAGGGCGCGGGTTAGTGTCAGCGTACGGGTTAGGATTAGGGGACGGGTGAGGGTCAGGCTTCGGGGAAGGGTTAGGGTTAGGGTTCGGGCTAGGGTTAGGGTTAGGGGACGGGGACGGTTTAGGGTCCAGGTGAGGGTACGACAACGCTGTAGGGGGAGCGTACGTGTGAGGGCGCGGCTTAGTGTCAGCGTACGGGTTAGGATTAGGGGACAGTTGAGGGTCAGGCTTCGGGGAAGGGTTAGGGTTAGGGTTCGGGCTAGGGTTAGGGTTAGGGGACGGGGACGGTTTAGGGTCCAGGTGAGGGTACGACAACGCTTTAGGGGGAGCGTACGTGTGAGGGCGCGGGTTAGTGTCAGCGTACGGGTTAGGATTAGGGGACGGGTGAGGGTCAGGCTTCGGGGAAGGGTTAGGGTTAGGGTTCGGTCTAGGGTTAGGGTTAGGGGACGGGGAAGGTTTAGGGTCCAGGTGAGGGTACGACAACGCTTTAGGGGGAGCATACGTGTGAGGGCGCGGGTTAGTGACAGCGTACGGGTTAGGATTAGGGGACGGGTGAGGGTCAGGCTTCGGGGAAGGGTTAGGGTTAGGGTTCGGGCTAGGGTTAGGGTTAGGGGACGGGGACGGTTTAGGGTCCAGGTGAGGGTACAACAACGCTTTAGGGGGAGCGTACGTGTGAGGGTGCGGGTTAGCGTCAGCGTACCGTTTAGGATTAGGTGACGGGTGAGGGTCAGGCTTCGGGGAAGGGTTAGGGTTAGGGTTCGGGCTAGGGTTAGGGTTAGGGGACGGGGACGGTTTAGGGTCCAGGTGAGGGTACGACAACGCTTTAGGGGGAGCGTACGTGTGAGGGCGCGGGTTAGTGTCAGCGTACGGGTTAGGATTAGGGGACGGGTGAGGGTCAGGCTTCGGGGAAGGGTTAGGGTTACGGTTCGGGCTAGGATTAGGGTTAGGAAACGGGGACGGTTTAGGATCAAGGTGAGGGGACGACAATGCTTTAGGGGGAGCGTACGTGTGAGGGCGCGGGTTAGTGTCAGCGTACGGGTTAGGATTAGGGGACGGGTGAGGGTCAGGCTTCGGGGAAGGGTTAGGGTTAGGGTTCGGGCTAGGGTTAGGGTTAGGAAACGGGGACTGTTTAGGATCAAGGTGAGGGGACGACAATGCTTTAGGGGGAGCGTACGTGTGAGGGCGCGGGTTAGTGTCAGCGTACGGGTTAGGATTAGGGGACGGGTGAGGGTCAGGCTTCGGGAAAGGGTTAGGGTTACGGTTCGGGCTAGGTTTAGGGTTAGGGGACGGGGACGGTTTAGGGTCCAGGTGAGGGTACGACAACGCTTTAGGGGGAGCGTACGTGTGAGGGCGCAGGTTAGTGTCAGCGTACGGGTTAGGATTAGGGGACGGGTGAGGGTCAGGCTTCGGGGAAGGGTTAGGGTTAGGGTTCGGGCTAGGGTTAGGGTTAGGGGACGGGGAAGGTTTAGGGTCCAGGTGAGGGTACGACAACGCTTTAGGGGGAGCGTACGTGTGAGGGCGCGGGTTAGTGTCAGCGTACGGGTTAGGATTAGGGGACGGGTGAGGGTCAGGCTTCGGGGAAGGGTTAGGGTTAGGGTTCGGGCTAGGGTTAGGGTTAGGGGACGGGGACGGTTTAGGGTCCAGGTGAGGGTACGACAACGCTTTAGGGGGAGCGTACGTGTGAGGGCGCGGGTTAGTGTCAGCGTACGGGTTAGGATTAGGGGACTGGTGAGGGTCAGGCTTCGGGGAAGGGTTAGGGTAGGGTTCGGGCTAGGGTTAGAGTTAGGGGACGGGGAAGGTTTAGGGTCCAGGTGAGTGTACGACAACAGTTTAGGGGGAGGGTACGTGTGAGGGCGCGGGTTAGTGTCAGCGTGCGGGTTTGGATTAGGGGACGGGTGAGGGTCAGGCTTCGGGGAAGGGTTAGGGTTAGGGTTCGGGCTAGGGTTAGGGGTAGGGCACGGGGACGGTTTAGGGTCCAGTTGAGGGTACGACAACGCTTTAGGGGGAGCGTACGTGTGAGGGCGCGGGTTAGTGTCAGCGTACGAGTTAGGATTAGGGGACGGGTGAGGGTCAGGCTTCGGGGAAGGGTTAGGGTTAGGGTTCGGGCTAGGGTTAGGGTTAGGAAATGGGGACGGTTTAGGGTCAATGTGAGGGTACGACAACGTTGTATGGGGAGCGTACGTGTGAGGGCGTGGGTTAGTGTCAGCGTACGGGTTAGGATTAGGGGACGGGTGAGGGTCAGGCTTCGGGGAAGGGTTAGGGTTAGGGTTCGGGCTAGGGTTAGGGTTAGGGGACGGGGACGGTTTAGGGTCCAGGTGAGGGTACGACAACGCTGTAGGGGGAGCGTACGTGTGAGGGCGCGGGTTAGTGTCAGTGTACGGGTTAGGATCAGGGGACGGGTGAGGGTCAGGCTTCGGGGAAGGGTTAGGGTTAGGGTTCGGGCTAGGGTTAGGGTTAGGGGACGGGGACGGTTTAGGGTCCAGGTGAGGGTACGACAACGCTTTAGGGGGAGCGTACGTGTGAGGGCGCGGGTTAGTGTCAGCGTACGGGTTAGGATTAGGGGACGGGTGAGGGTCAGGCTTCGGGGAAGGGTTAGGGTTAGGGTTCGGGCTAGGGTTAGGGTTAGGGGACGGGGAAGGTTTAGGGTCCAGGTGAGGGTACGACAACGCTTTAGGGGGAGCGTACGTGTGAGGGCGCGGGTTAGTGTCAGCGTACGGGTTAGGATTAGGGGACGGGTGAGGGTCAGGCTTCGGGGAAGGCTTAGGGTTAGGGTTCGGGCTAGGGTTAGGGTTAGGGGACGGGGAAGGTTTAGGGTCCAGGTGAGGGTACGACAACGCTTTAGGGGGAGCGTACGTGTGAGGGCGCGGGTTACTGTCAGCGTACGGGTTAGGATTAGGGGACGGGTGAGGGTCAGGCTTCGGGGAAGTGTTAGGGTTAGGGTTCGGGCTAGGGTTAGGGTTAGGGGACGGGGACGGTTTAGGGTCCAGGTGAGGGTACGACAACGCTGTAGGGGGAGCGTACGTGTGAGGGCGCGGGTTAGTGTCAGCGTACGGGTTAGGATTAGGGGACGGGTGAGGGTCAGGCTTCGGGGAAGGGTTAGGGTTAGGGTTCGGGCTAGGGTTAGGGTTAGGGGACGGGGAAGGTTTAGGGTCCAGGTGAGGGTACGACAACGCTTTAGGGGGAGCGTACGTGTGAGGGCGCGGGTTAGTGACAGCGTACGGGTTAGGATTAGCGGACGGGTGAGGGTCAGGCTTCGGGGAAGGGTTAGGGTTAGGGTTCGGGCTAGGGTTAGGGTTAGGGGACGGGGACGGTTTAGGGTCCAGGTGAGGGTACGACAACGCTTGAGGGGGAGCGTACGTGTGAGGGCGCGGGTTAGTGTCAGCGTACGGGTTAGGATTAGGGGACGGGTGAGGGTCAGGCTTCGGGGAAGGGTTAGGGTTAGGGTTCGGGCTAGGGTTAGGGTTAGGGGACGGGGACGGTTTAGGGTCCAGGTGATGGTACGACAACGCTTTAGGGGGAGCGTACGTGTGAGGGCGCGGGTTAGTATCAGCGTACGGGTTAGGATTAGGGGACGGGTGAGGGTCAGGCTTCGGGGAAGGGTTAGGGTTAGGGTTCGGGCTAGGGTTAGGGTTAGGGGACGGGGACGGTTTAGGGTCCAGGTGAGGGTACGACAACGCTGTAGGGGGAGCGTACGTGTGAGGGCGCGGCTTAGTGTCAGCGTACGGGTTAGGATTAGGGGACGGTTGAGGGTCAGGCTTCGGGGAAGGGTTAGGGTTAGGGTTCGGGCTAGGGTTAGGGTTAGGGGACGGGGACGGTTTAGGGTCCAGGTGAGGGTACGACAACGCTTTAGGGGGAGCGTACGTGTGAGGGCGCGGGTTAGTGACAGCGTACGGGTTAGGATTAGGGGACGGGTGAGGGTCAGGCTTCGGGGAAGGGTTAGGGTTAGGGTTCGGGCTAGGGTTAGGGTTAGGGGACGGGGACGGTTTAGGGTCCAGGTGAGGGTACAACAACGCTTTAGGGGGAGCGTACGTGTGAGGGTGCGGGTTAGCGTCAGCGTACAGTTTAGGATTAGGTGACGGGTGAGGGTCAGGCTTCGGGGAAGGGTTAGGGTTAGGGTTCGGGCTAGGGTTAGGGTTAGCGGACGGGGACGGTTTAGGGTCCAGGTGAGGGTACGACAATGCTTTAGGGGGAGCGTACGTGTGAGGGCGCGGGTTAGTGTCAGCGTACGGGTTAGGATTAGGGGACGGGTGAGGGTCAGGCTTCGGGGAAGGGTTAGGGTTAGGGTTCGGGCTAGGGTTAGGGTTAGGAAACGGGGACGGTTTAGGATCAAGTTGAGGGGACGACAATGCTTTAGGGGGAGCGTACGTGTGAGGGCGCGGGTTAGTGTCAGCGTACGGGTTAGGATTAGGGGACGGGTGAGGGTCAGGCTTCGGGGAAGGGTTAGGGTTAGGGTTCGGGCTAGGGTTAGGGTTAGGAAACGGGGACGGTTTAGGATCAAGGTGAGGGGACGACAATGCTTTAGGGGGAGCGTAAGTGTGAGGGCGCGGGTTAGTGTCAGCGTACGGGTTAGGATTAGGGGACGGGTGAGGGTCAGGCTTCGGGAAAGGGTTAGGGTTACGGTTCGGGCTAGGTTTAGGGTTAGGGGACGGGGACGGTTTAGGGTCCAGGTGAGGGTACGACAACGCTTTAGGGGGAGCGTACGTGTGAGGGCGCAGGTTAGTGTCAGCGTACGGGTTAGGATTAGGGGACGGGTGAGGGTCAGGCTTCGGGGAAGGGTTAGGGTTAGGGTTCGGGCTAGGGTTAGGGTTAGGGGACGGGGAAGGTTTAGGGTCCAGGTGAGGGTACGACAACGCTTTAGGGGGAGCGTACGTGTGAGGGCGCGGGTTAGTGTCAGCGTACTGGTTAGGATTAGGGGACGGGTGAGGGTCAGGCTTCGGGGAAGGGTTAGGGTTAGGGTTCGGGCTAGGGTTAGGGTTAGGGGACGGGGACGGTTTAGGGTCCAGGTGAGGGTACGACAACGCTTTAGGGGGAGCGTACGTGTGAGGGCGCGGGTTAGTGTCAGCGTACGGGTTAGGATTAGGGGACTGGTGAGGGTCAGGCTTCGGGGAAGGGTTAAGGTAGGGTTCGGGCTAGGGTTAGGGTTAGGGGACGGGGAAGGTTTAGGGTCCAGGTGAGTGTACGACAACAGTTTAGGGGGAGGGTACGTGTGAGGGCGCGGGTTAGTGTCAGCGTGCGGGTTTGGATTAGGGGACGGGTGAGGGTCAGGCTTCGGGGAAGGGTTAGGGTTAGGGTTCGGGCTAGGGTTAGGGGTAGGGCTAGGGACGGTTTAGGGTCCAGGTGAGGGTACGACAACGCTTTAGGGAGAGCGTACGTGTGAGGGCGCGGGTTAGTGTCAGCGTACGAGTTAGGATTAGGGGACGGGTGAGGGGCAGGCTTCGGGGAAGGGTTAGGGTTAGGGTTCGGGCTAGGGTTAGGGTTAGGGGACGGGGACGGTTTAGGGTCCAGGTGAGGGTACGACAACGCTTTAGGGGGAGCGTACGTGTGAGGGCGCGGGTTAGTGTCAGCGTACGGGTTAGGATTAGGGGACGGGTGAGGGTCAGGCTTCGGGGAAGGGTTAGGGTTAGGGTTCGGGCTAGGGTTAGGGTTAGGGGACGGGGACGGTTTAGGGTCCAGGTGAGGGTACGACAACGCTGTAGGGGGAGCGTACGTGTGAGGGCGCGGGTTAGTGTCAGCGTACGGGTTAGGATTAGGGGACGGGTGAGGGTCAGGCTTCGGGGAAGGGTTAGGGTTAGGGTTCGGGCTAGGGTTAGGGTTAGGGGACGGGGACGGTTTAGGGTCCAGGTGAGGGTACGACAACGCTTTAGGGGGAGCGTACGTGTGAGGGCGCGGGTTAGTGTCAGCGTACGGGTTAGGATTAGGGGACGGGTGAGGGTCAGGCTTCGGGGAAGGGTTAGGGTTAGGGTTCGGGCTAGGGTTAGGGTTAGGGGACGGGGAAGGTTTAGGGTCCAGGTGAGGGTACGACAACGCTTTAGGGGGAGCGTACGTGTGAGGGCGCGGGTTAGTGTCAGCGTACGGGTTAGGATTAGGGGACGGGTGAGGGTCAGGCTTCGGGGAAGGGTTAGGGTTAGGGTTCGGGCTAGGGTTAGGGTTAGGGGACGGGGAAGGTTTAGGGTCCAGGTGAGGGTACGACAACGCTTTAGGGGGAGCGTACGTGTGAGGGCGCGGGTTACTGTCAGCGTACGGGTTAGGATTAGGGGACGGGTGAGGGTCAGGCTTCGGGGAAGGGTTAGGGTTAGGGTTCGGGCTAGGGTTAGGGTTAGGGGACGGGGACGGTTTAGGGTCCAGGTGAGGGTACGACAACGCTGTAGGGGGAGCGTACGTGTGAGGGTGCGGGTTAGTGTCAGCGTACGGGTTAGGATTAGGGGACGGGTGAGGGTCAGGCTTCGGGGAAGGGTTAGGGTTAGGGTTCGGGCTAGGGTTAGGGTTAGGTGATGGGGAAGGTTTAGGGTCCAGGTGAGGGTACGACAACGCTTTAGGGGGAGCGTACGTGTGAGGGCGCGGGTTAGTGTCAGCGTACGGGTTAGGATTAGGGGACGGGTGAGGGTCAGGCTTCGGGGAAGGGTTAGGGTTAGGGTTCGGGCTAGGGTTAGGGTTAGGGGACGGGGACGGTTTAGGGTCCAGGTGAGGGTACGACAACGCTGTAGGGGGAGCGTACGTGTGAGGGCGCGGCTTAGTGTCAGCGTACGGGTTAGGATTAGGGGACGGGTGAGGGTCAGGCTACGGGGAAGGGTTAGGGTTAGGGTTCGGGCTAGGGTTAGGGTTAGGGGACGGGGACGGTTTAGGGTCCAGGTGAGGGTACGACAACGCTTTAGGGGGAGCGTACGTGTGAGGGCGCGGGTTAGTGTCAGCGTACGGGTTAGGATTAGGGGACGGGTGAGTGTCAGGCTTCGGGGAAGGGTTAGGGTTAGGGTTCGGTCTAGGGTTAGGGTTAGGGGACGGGGAAGGTTTAGGGTCCAGGTGAGGGTACGACAACGCTTTAGGGGGAGCGTACGTGTGAGGGCGCGGGTTAGTGTCAGCGTACGGGTTAGGATTAGGGGACGGGTGAGAGTCAGGCTTCGGGGAAGGGTTAGGGTAAGGGTTCGGCCAGGGTTAGGGTTAGGGGACGGGGACGGTTTAGGGTCCAGGTGAAGGTACGACAACGCTTTAGGGGGACCGAACGTGTGAGGGCGCAGGTTAGTGTCAGCGTACGGTTTAGGATTAGGGGACGGGTTAGGGTCAGGATTCGGATAAGGGTTAGGGTTAGGGTTCGGGCTAGGGTTAGGGTTAGGGGACGGGGACTGTTTAGGGTCCTGGTCAGGGTACGACAACGCTTTAGGGGGAGCGTACGTGTGAGGGCGCGGGTTAGTGTCAGCGTACGGGTTAGGATTAGGGGACGGGTGAGGGTCAGGCTTCGGGGAAGGGTTAGGGTTAGGGTTCGGGCTAGGGTTAGGGTTAGGGGACGGGGAGGGTTTAGGGTCCAGGTGAGGGTACGACAACGCTCTAGGGGGAGCGTACGTGTGAGGGCGCGGGTTAGTGTCAGCGTACGGGTTAGGATTAGGGGACGGGTGAGGGTCAGGCTTCGGGGAAGGGTTAAGGCTAGGGTTCGGGCTAGGGTTAGGGTTAGGGGACGGGGACGGTTTAGGGTCCAGGTGAGGGTACGACAACGGTTTAGGGGGAGCGTACGTGTGAGGGCGCGGCTTAGTGTTAGCGTACGGGTTAGGATTAGGGGACGGGTGAGGGTCAGGCTTCGGATAAGGGTTAGGGTTAGGGTTCGGGCTAGGGTTAGGGTTAGGGGACGGGGACGGTTTAGGGTCCTTGTCAGGGTACGACAACGCTTTAGGGGGAGCGTACGTGTGAGGGCGCGGGTTAGTGTCAGCGTACGGGTTAGGATTAGGGGACGGGTGAGGGTCAGGCTTCGGGGAAGGGTTAGGGTTAGGGTTCGGGCTAGGGTTAGGGTTAGGGGACGGGGAGGGTTTAGGGTCCAGGTGAGGGTACGACAACGGTTTAGGGGGAGCGTACGTGTGAGGGCGCGGCTTAGTGTTAGCGTACGGGTTAGGATTAGGGGACGGGTGAGGGTCAGGCTTCGGGGAAGGGTTAGGGTTAGGGTTCGGGCTAGGGTTAGGGTTAGGGGACGGGGAAGGTTTAGGGTCCAGGTGAGGGTACGACAACGCTTTAGGGGGAGCGTACGTGTGAGGGCGCGGGTTAGTGACAGCGTACGGGTTAGGATTAGCGGACGGGTGAGGGTCAGGCTTCGGGGAAGGGTTAGGGTTAGGGTTCGGGCTAGGGTTAGGGTTAGGGGACGGGGACGGTTTAGGGTCCAGGTGAGGGTACGACAACGCTTGAGGGGGAGCGTACGTGTGAGGGCGCGGGTTAGTGTCAGCGTACGGGTTAGGATTAGGGGACGGGTGAGGGTCAGGCTTCGGGGAAGGGTTAGGGTTAGGGTTCGGGCTAGGGTTAGGGTTAGGGGACGGGGACGGTTTAGGGTCCAGGTGATGGTACGACAACGCTTTAGGGGGAGCGTACGTGTGAGGGCGCGGGTTAGTGTCAGCGTACGGGTTAGGATTAGGGGACGGGTGAGGGTCAGGCTTCGGGGAAGGGTTAGGGTTAGGGTTCGGGCTAGGGTTAGGGTTAGGGGACGGGGACGGTTTAGGGTCCAGGTGAGGGTACGACAACGCTGTAGGGGGAGCGTACGTGTGAGGGCGTGGCTTAGTGTCAGCGTACGGGTTAGGATTAGGGGACGGTTGAGGGTCAGGCTTCGGGGAAGGGTTAGGGTTAGGGTTCGGGCTAGGGTTAGGGTTAGGGGACGGGGACGGTTTAGGGTCCAGGTGAGGGTACGACAACGCTTTAGGGGGAGCGTACGTGTGAGGGCGCGGGTTAGTGACAGCGTACGGGTTAGGATTAGGGGACGGGTGAGGGTCAGGCTTCGGGGAAGGGTTAGGGTTAGGGTTCGGGCTAGGGTTAGGGTTAGGGGACGGGGACGGTTTAGGGTCCAGGTGAGGGTACAACAACGCTTTAGGGGGAGCGTACGTGTGAGGGTGCGGGTTAGCGTCAGCGTACAGTTTAGGATTAGGTGACGGGTGAGGGTCAGGCTTCGGGGAAGGGTTAGGGTTAGGGTTCGGGCTAGGGTTAGGGTTAGGGGACGGGGACGGTTTAGGGTCCAGGTGAGGGTACGACAATGCTTTAGGGGGAGCGTACGTGTGAGGGCGCGGGTTAGTGTCAGCGTACGGGTTAGGATTAGGGGACGGGTGAGGGTCAGGCTTCGGGGAAGGGTTAGGGTTAGGGTTCGGGCTAGGGTTAGGGTTAGGAAACGGGGACGGTTTAGGATCAAGTTGAGGGGACGACAATGCTTTAGGGGGAGCGTACGTGTGAGGGCGCGGGTTAGTGTCAGCGTACGGGTTAGGATTAGGGGACGGGTGAGGGTCAGGCTTCGGGGAAGGGTTAGGGTTAGGGTTCGGGCTAGGGTTAGGGTTAGGAAACGGGGACGGTTTAGGATCAAGGTGAGGGGACGACAATGCTTTAGGGGGAGCGTAAGTGTGAGGGCGCGGGTTAGTGTCAGCGTACGGGTTAGGATTAGGGGACGGGTGAGGGTCAGGCTTCGGGAAAGGGTTAGGGTTACGGTTCGGGCTAGGTTTAGGGTTAGGGGACGGGGACGGTTTAGGGTCCAGGTGAGGGTACGACAACGCTTTAGGGGGAGCGTACGTGTGAGGGCGCAGGTTAGTGTCAGCGTACGGGTTAGGATTAGGGGACGGGTGAGGGTCAGGCTTCGGGGAAGGGTTAGGGTTAGGGTTCGGGCTAGGGTTAGGGTTAGGGGACGGGGAAGGTTTAGGGTCCAGGTGAGGGTACGACAACGCTTTAGGGGGAGCGTACGTGTGAGGGCGCGGGTTAGTGTCAGCGTACTGGTTAGGATTAGGGGACGGGTGAGGGTCAGGCTTCGGGGAAGGGTTAGGGTTAGGGTTCGGGCTAGGGTTAGGGTTAGGGGACGGGGACGGTTTAGGGTCCAGGTGAGGGTACGACAACGCTTTAGGGGGAGCGTACGTGTGAGGGCGCGGGTTAGTGTCAGCGTACGGGTTAGGATTAGGGGACTGGTGAGGGTCAGGCTTCGGGGAAGGGTTAAGGTAGGGTTCGGGCTAGGGTTAGGGTTAGGGGACGGGGAAGGTTTAGGGTCCAGGTGAGTGTACGACAACAGTTTAGGGGGAGGGTACGTGTGAGGGCGCGGGTTAGTGTCAGCGTGCGGGTTTGGATTAGGGGACGGGTGAGGGTCAGGCTTCGGGGAAGGGTTAGGGTTAGGGTTCGGGCTAGGGTTAGGGGTAGGGCTAGGGACGGTTTAGGGTCCAGGTGAGGGTACGACAACGCTTTAGGGAGAGCGTACGTGTGAGGGCGCGGGTTAGTGTCAGCGTACGAGTTAGGATTAGGGGACGGGTGAGGGGCAGGCTTCGGGGAAGGGTTAGGGTTAGGGTTCGGGCTAGGGTTAGGGTTAGGGGACGGGGACGGTTTAGGGTCCAGATGAGGGTACGACAACGCTTTAGGGGGAGCGTACGTGTGAGGGCGCGGGTTAGTGTCAGCGTACGGGTTAGGATTAGGGGACGGGTGAGGGTCAGGCTTCGGGGAAGGGTTAGGGTTAGGGTTCGGGCTAGGGTTAGGGTTAGGGGACGGGGACGGTTTAGGGTCCAGGTGAGGATACGACAACGCTGTAGGGGGAGCGTACGTGTGAGGGCGCGGGTTAGTGTCAGCGTACGGGTTAGGATTAGGGGACGGGTGAGGGTCAGGCTTCGGGGAAGGGTTAGGGTTAGGGTTCGGGCTAGGGTTAGGGTTAGGGGACGGGGACGGTTTAGGGTCCAGGTGAGGGTACGACAACGCTTTAGGGGGAGCGTACGTGTGAGGGCGCGGGTTAGTGTCAGCGTACGGGTTAGGATTAGGGGACGGGTGAGGGTCAGGCTTCGGGGAAGGGTTAGGGTTAGGGTTCGGGCTAGGGTTAGGGTTAGGGGACGGGGAAGGTTTAGGGTCCAGGTGAGGGTACGACAACGCTTTAGGGGGAGCGTACGAGTGAGGGCGCGGGTTAGTGTCAGCGTACGGGTTAGGATTAGGGGACGGGTGAGGGTCAGGCTTCGGGGAAGGGTTAGGGTTAGGGTTCGGGCTAGGGTTAGGGTTAGGGGACGGGGAAGGTTTAGGGTCCAGGTGAGGGTACGACAACGCTTTAGGGGGAGCGTACGTGTGAGGGCGCGGGTTACTGTCAGCGTACGGGTTAGGATTAGGGGACGGGTGAGGGTCAGGCTTCGGGGAAGGGTTAGGGTTAGGGTTTGGGCTAGGGTTAGGGTTAGGGGACGGGGACGGTTTAGGGTCCAGGTGAGGGTACGACAACGCTGTAGGGGGAGCGTACGTGTGAGGGTGCGGGTTAGTGTCAGCGTACGGGTTAGGATTAGGGGACGGGTGAGGGTCAGGCTTCGGGGAAGGGTTAGGGTTAGGGTTCGGGCTAGGGTTAGGGTTAGGTGATGGGGAAGGTTTAGGGTCCAGGTGAGGGTACGACAACGCTTTAGGGGGAGCGTACGTGTGAGGGCGCGGGTTAGTGTCAGCGTACGGGTTAGGATTAGGGGACGGGTGAGGGTCAGGCTTCGGGGAAGGGTTAGGGTTAGGGTTCGGGCTAGGGTTAGGGTTAGGGGACGGGGACGGTTTAGGGTCCAGGTGAGGGTACGACAACGCTGTAGGGGGAGCGTACGTGTGAGGGCGCGGCTTAGTGTCAGCGTACGGGTTAGGATTAGGGGACGGGTGAGGGTCAGGCTTCGGGGAAGGGTTAGGGTTAGGGTTCGGGCTAGGGTTAGGGTTAGGGGACGGGGACGGTTTAGGGTCCAGGTGAGGGTACGACAACGCTTTAGGGGGAGCGTACGTGTGAGGGCGCGGGTTAGTGTCAGCGTACGGGTTAGGATTAGGGGACGGGTGAGTGTCAGGCTTCGGGGAAGGGTTAGGGTTAGGGTTCGGTCTAGGGTTAGGGTTAGGGGACGGGGAAGGTTTAGGGTCCAGGTGAGGGTACGACAACGCTTTAGGGGGAGCGTACGTGTGAGGGCGCGGGTTAGTGTCAGCGTACGGGTTAGGATTAGGGGACGGGTGAGAGTCAGGCTTCGGGGAAGGGTTAGGGTTAGGGTTCGGCCAGGGTTAGGGTTAGGGGACGGGGACGGTTTAGGGTCCAGGTGAAGGTACGACAACGCTTTAGGGGGACCGAACGTGTGAGGGCGCGGGTTAGTGTCAGCGTACGGTTTAGGATTAGGGGACGGGTTAGGGTCAGGATTCGGATAAGGGTTAGGGTTAGGGTTCGGGCTAGGGTTAGGGTTAGGGGACGGGGACTGTTTAGGGTCCTGGTCAGGGTACGACAACGCTTTAGGGGGAGCGTACGTGTGAGGGCGCGGGTTAGTGTCAGCGTACGGGTTAGGATTAGGGGACGGGTGAGGGTCAGGCTTCGGGGAAGGGTTAGGGTTAGGGTTCGGGCTAGGGTTAGGGTTAGGGGACGGGGAGGGTTTAGGGTCCAGGTGAGGGTACGACAACGCTCTAGGGGGAGCGTACGTGTGAGGGCGCGGGTTAGTGTCAGCGTACGGGTTAGGATTAGGGGACGGGTGAGGGTCAGGCTTCGGGGAAGGGTTAAGGCTAGGGTTCGGGCTAGGGTTAGGGTTAGGGGACGGGGACGGTTTAGGGTCCAGGTGAGGGTACGACAACGGTTTAGGGGGAGCGTACGTGTGAGGGCGCGGCTTAGTGTTAGCGTACGGGTTAGGATTAGGGGACGGGTGAGGGTCAGGCTTCGGGGAAGGGTTAGGGTTAGGGTTCGGGCTAGGGTTAGGGTTAGGGGACGGGGACGGTTTAGGGTCCAGGTGAGGGTACGACAACGCTTTAGGGGGAGCGTACGTGTGAGGGCGCGGGTTAGTGTCAGCGTACGGGTTAGGATTAGGGGACGGGTGAGGGTCAGGCTTCGGGGAAGGGTTAGGGTTAGGGTTCGGGCTAGGGTTAGGGTTAGGGGACGGGGAAGGTTTAGGGTCCAGGTGAGGGTACGACAACGCTTTAGGGGGAGCGTACGAGTGAGGGCGCGGGTTAGTGTCAGCGTACGGGTTAGGATTAGGGGACGGGTGAGGGTCAGGCTTCGGGGAAGGGTTAGGGTTAGGGTTCGGGCTAGGGTTAGGGTTAGGGGACGGGGAAGGTTTAGGGTCCAGGTGAGGGTACGACAACGCTTTAGGGGGAGCGTACGTGTGAGGGCGCGGGTTACTGTCAGCGTACGGGTTAGGATTAGGGGACGGGTGAGGGTCAGGCTTCGGGGAAGGGTTAGGGTTAGGGTTCGGGCTAGGGTTAGGGTTAGGGGACGGGGACGGTTTAGGGTCCAGGTGAGGGTACGACAACGCTGTAGGGGGAGCGTACGTGTGAGGGTGCGGGTTAGTGTCAGCGTACGGGTTAGGATTAGGGGACGGGTGAGGGTCAGGCTTCGGGGAAGGGTTAGGGTTAGGGTTCGGGCTAGGGTTAGGGTTAGGTGATGGGGAAGGTTTAGGGTCCAGGTGAGGGTACGACAACGCTTTAGGGGGAGCGTACGTGTGAGGGCGCGGGTTAGTGTCAGCGTACGGGTTAGGATTAGGGGACGGGTGAGGGTCAGGCTTCGGGGAAGGGTTAGGGTTAGGGTTCGGGCTAGGGTTAGGGTTAGGGGACGGGGACGGTTTAGGGTCCAGGTGAGGGTACGACAACGCTGTAGGGGGAGCGTACGTGTGAGGGCGCGGCTTAGTGTCAGCGTACGGGTTAGGATTAGGGGACGGGTGAGGGTCAGGCTTCGGGGAAGGGTTAGGGTTAGGGTTCGGGCTAGGGTTAGGGTTAGGGGACGGGGACGGTTTAGGGTCCAGGTGAGGGTACGACAACGCTTTAGGGGGAGCGTACGTGTGAGGGCGCGGGTTAGTGTCAGCGTACGGGTTAGGATTAGGGGACGGGTGAGTGTCAGGCTTCGGGGAAGGGTTAGGGTTAGGGTTCGGTCTAGGGTTAGGGTTAGGGGACGGGGAAGGTTTAGGGTCCAGGTGAGGGTACGACAACGCTTTAGGGGGAGCGTACGTGTGAGGGCGCGGGTTAGTGTCAGCGTACGGGTTAGGATTAGGGGACGGGTGAGAGTCAGGCTTCGGGGAAGGGTTAGGGTTAGGGTTCGGCCAGGGTTAGGGTTAGGGGACGGGGACGGTTTAGGGTCCAGGTGAAGGTACGACAACGCTTTAGGGGGACCGAACGTGTGAGGGCGCGGGTTAGTGTCAGCGTACGGTTTAGGATTAGGGGACGGGTTAGGGTCAGGATTCGGATAAGGGTTAGGGTTAGGGTTCGGGCTAGGGTTAGGGTTAGGGGACGGGGACTGTTTAGGGTCCTGGTCAGGGTACGACAACGCTTTAGGGGGAGCGTACGTGTGAGGGCGCGGGTTAGTGTCAGCGTACGGGTTAGGATTAGGGGACGGGTGAGGGTCAGGCTTCGGGGAAGGGTTAGGGTTAGGGTTCGGGCTAGGGTTAGGGTTAGGGGACGGGGAGGGTTTAGGGTCCAGGTGAGGGTACGACAACGCTCTAGGGGGAGCGTACGTGTGAGGGCGCGGGTTAGTGTCAGCGTACGGGTTAGGATTAGGGGACGGGTGAGGGTCAGGCTTCGGGGAAGGGTTAAGGCTAGGGTTCGGGCTAGGGTTAGGGTTAGGGGACGGGGACGGTTTAGGGTCCAGGTGAGGGTACGACAACGGTTTAGGGGGAGCGTACGTGTGAGGGCGCGGCTTAGTGTTAGCGTACGGGTTAGGATTAGGGGACGGGTGAGGGTCAGGCTTCGGATAAGGGTTAGGGTTAGGGTTCGGGCTAGGGTTAGGGTTAGGGGACGGGGACGGTTTAGGGTCCTTGTCAGGGTACGACAACGCTTTAGGGGGAGCGTACGTGTGAGGGCGCGGGTTAGTGTCAGCGTACGGGTTAGGATTAGGGGACGGGTGAGGGTCAGGCTTCGGGGAAGGGTTAGGGTTAGGGTTCGGGCTAGGGTTAGGGTTAGGGGACGGGGAGGGTTTAGGGTCCAGGTGAGGGTACGACAACGGTTTAGGGGGAGCGTACGTGTGAGGGCGCGGCTTAGTGTTAGCGTACGGGTTAGGATTAGGGGACGGGTGAGGGTCAGGCTTCGGGGAAGGGTTAGAGTTAGGGTTCGGCCAGGGTTAGCGTTAGGGGACGGGGACGGTTTAGGGTCCAGGTGAGGGTACGACAACGCTTTAGGGGGAGCGTACGTGTGAGGGCGCGGGTTAGTGTCAGCGTACGGGTTAGGATTAGGGGACGGGTGAGGGTCAGGCTTCGGGGAAGGGTTAGGGTTAGGGTTCAGGCTAGGGTTAGGGTTAGGGGACGCGGACGGTTTAGGGTCCAGGTGAAGGTACGACAACGCTTTAGGGGGAGCGTACGTGTGAGGGCGCGGGTTAGTGTCAGCGTACGGGTTAGGATTAGGGGACGGGTGAGGGTCAGGCTTCGGGGAAGGGTTAGGGTTAGGGTTCGGGCTAGGGTTAGGGTTAGGGGACGGGGACGGTTTAGGGTCCAGGTGAGGGTACGACAACGCTTTAGGGGGAGCGTACGTGTGAGAGCTTGGGTTAGTGTCAGCGTACGGGTTAGGATTAGGGGACGGGTGAGGGTCAGGCTTCGGGGAAGGGTTAGGGTTAGGTTTCGGGCTAGGGTTAGGGTTAGGGGACGGGGATGGTTTAGGGTCCAGGTGAGGGTACGACAACGCTATAGGGGGAGCGTACGTGTGAGGGCACGGGTTCGTGTCAGCGTACGGGTTAGGATTAGGGGACGGGTGAGGGTCAGGCTTCGGGGAAGAGTTAGGGTTAGGGTTCGGGCTAGGGTTAGGGTTAGGGAACAGGGACGGTTTAGGGTCCACGTGAGGGTACGACAACGCTGTAGGGGGATTGTACGTGTGAGGGCGCGGGTTAGTGTCAGCGTACGGGTTAGGATTAGGGGACGGGTGAGGGTCAGGCTTCGGGGAAGGGTTAGGGTTAGGGTTCGGGCTAGGGTTAGGGTTAGGGGACGGGGACGGTTTAGGGTCCAGGTGAGGGTACGACAACACTTTAGGGGGAGCGTACGTGTGAGGGCGTGGGTTAGTGTCAGCGTACGGGTTAGGATTAGGGGACGGGTGAGGGTCAGGCTTCGGGGAAGGGTTAGGGTTAGGGTTCGGGCTAGGGTTAGGGTTAGGGGACGGGGACGGTTTAGGGTCCAGGTGAGGGTACGACAACGCTTTAGGGGGAGCGTACGTGTGAGGGCGCGGGTTAGTGTCAGCGTACGGGTTAGGATTAGGGGACGGGTGAGGGTCAGGCTTCGGGGAAGGGTTAGGGTTAGGGTTCGGGCTAGGGTTAGGGTTAGGGGACGGGGACGGTTTAGGGTCCAGGTGAGGGTACGACACCGCTGTAGGGGGAGCGTACGTGTGAGGGCGCGGGTTAGTGTCAGCGTACGGGTTAGGATTAGGGGACGGGTGAGGGTCAGGCTTCGGGGAAGGGTTAGGGTTAGGGTTCGGGCTAGGGTTAGGGTTAGGGGACGGGGACGGTTTAGGGTCCAGGTGAGGGTACGACAACGCTTTAGGGGGAGCGTACGTGTGAGGGCGCGGGTTAGTGTCAGCGTACGGGTTAGGATTAGGGGACGGGTGAGGGTCAGGCTTCGGGGAAGGGTTAGGGTTAGGGTTCGGGCTAGGGTTAGGGTTAGGGGACGGGGAAGGTTTAGGGTCCAGGTGAGGGTACGACAACGCTTTAGGAGGAGCGTACGTGTGAGGGCGCGGGTTAGTGTCAGCGTACGGTTGGATTAGGGGACGGGTGAGGGTCAGGCTTCGGGGAAGGGTTAGGGTTAGGGTTCGGGCTAGGGTTAGGGTTAGGGGACGGGGACGGTTTAGGGTCCAGGTGAGGGTACGACAACGCTTTAGGGGGAGGGTACGTGTGAGGGCGCGGGTTAGTGTCAGCGTACGGGTTAGGATTAGGGGACGGGTGAGGGTCAGGCTTCGGGGAAGGGTTAGGGTTAGGGTTCGGGCTAGGGTTAGGGTTAGGGGACGGGGAAGGTTTAGGGTCCAGGTGAGGGTACGACAACGCTTTAGTGGGAGCGTACGTGTGCGGGCGCGGGTTAGTGTCAGCGTACGGGTTAGGATTAGGGGACGGGTGAGGGTCAGGCTTCGGGGAAGGGTTAGGGTTAGGGTTCGGGCTAGGGTTAGGGTTAGGGGACAGGGACGGTTTAGGGTCCAGGTGAGGGTACGACAACGCTGTAGGGGGAGCGTACGTGTGAGGGCGCGGGTTAGTGTCAGCGTACGGGTTAGGATTAGGGGACGGGTGAGGGTCAGGCTTCGGGGAAGGGTTAGGGTTAGGGTTCGGGCTAGGGTTAGGGTTAGGGGACGGGGAAGGTTTAGGGTCCAGGTGAGGGTACGACAACGCTTTAGGGGGAGCGTACGTGTGAGGGCGCGGGTTAGTGACAGCGTACGGGTTAGGATTAGCGGACGGGTGAGGGTCAGGCTTCGGGGAAGGGTTAGGGTTAGGGTTCGGGCTAGGGTTAGGGTTAGGGGACGGGGACGGTTTAGGGTCCAGGTGAGGGTACGACAACGCTTTAGGGGGAGCGTACGTGTGAGGGCGCGGGTTAGTGTCAGCGTACGGGTTAGGATTAGGGGACGGGTGAGGGTCAGGCTTCGGGGAAGGGTTAGGGTTAGGGTTCGGGCTAGGGTTAGGGTTAGGGGACGGGGACGGTTTAGGGTCCAGGTGAGGGTACGACAACGCTTTAGGGGGAGCGTACGTGTGAGGGCGCGGGTTAGTGTCAGCGTACGGGTTAGGATTAGGGGACGGGTGAGGGTCAGGCTTCGGGGAAGGGTTAGGGTTAGGGTTCGGGCTAGGGTTAGGGTTAGGGGACGGGGACGGTTTAGGGTCCAGGTGAGGGTACGACAACGCTGTAGGGGGAGCGTACGTGTGAGGGCGCGGCTTAGTGTCAGCGTACGGGTTAGGATTAGGGGACGGTTGAGGGTCAGGCTTCGGGGAAGGGTTAGGGTTAGGGTTCGGGCTAGGGTTAGGGTTAGGGGACGGGGACGGTTTAGGGTCCAGGTGAGGGTACGACAACGCTTTAGGGGGAGCGTACGTGTGAGGGCGCGGGTTAGTGACAGCGTACGGGTTAGGATTAGGGGACGGGTGAGGGTCAGGCTTCGGGGAAGGGTTAGGGTTAGGGTTCGGGCTAGGGTTAGGGTTAGGGGACGGGGACGGTTTAGGGTCCAGGTGAGGGTACAACAACGCTTTAGGGGGAGCGTACGTGTGAGGGTGCGGGTTAGCGTCAGCGTACAGTTTAGGATTAGGTGACGGGTGAGGGTCAGGCTTCGGGGAAGGGTTAGGGTTAGGGTTCGGGCTAGGGTTAGGGTTAGGGGACGGGGACGGTTTAGGGTCCAGGTGAGGGTACGACAACGCTTTAGGGGGAGCGTACGTGTGAGGGCGCGGGTTAGTGTCAGCGTACGGGTTAGGATTAGGGGACGGGTGAGGGTCAGGCTTCGGGGAAGGGTTAGGGTTAGGGTTCGGGCTAGGGTTAGGGTTAGGAAACGGGGACGGTTTAGGATCAAGGTGAGGGGACGACAATGCTTTAGGGGGAGCGTACGTGTGAGGGCGCGGGTTCGTGTCAGCGTACGGGTTAGGATTAGGGGACGGGTGAGGGTCAGGCTTCGGGGAAGGGTTAGGGTTAGGGTTCGGGCTAGGGTTAGGGTTAGGAAACGGGGACGGTTTAGGATCAAGGTGAGGGGACGACAATGCTTTAGGGGGAGCGTACGTGTGAGGGCGCGGGTTAGTGTCAGCGTACGGGTTAGGATTAGGGGACGGGTGAGGGTCAGGCTTCGGGAAAGGGTTAGGGTTACGGTTCGGGCTAGGTTTAGGGTTAGGGGACGGGGACGGTTTAGGGTCCAGGTGAGGGTACGACAACGCTTTAGGGGGAGCGTACGTGTGAGGGCGCAGGTTAGTGTCAGCGTACGGGTTAGGATTAGGGGACGGGTGAGGGTCAGGCTTCGGGGAAGGGTTAGGGTTAGGGTTCGGGCTAGGGTTAGGGTTAGGGGACGGGGAAGGTTTAGGGTCCAGGTGAGGGTACGACAACGCTTTAGGGGGAGCGTACGTGTGAGGGCGCGGGTTAGTGTCAGCGTACTGGTTAGGATTAGGGGACGGGTGAGGGTCAGGCTTCGGGGAAGGGTTAGGGTTAGGGTTCGGGCTAGGGTTAGGGTTAGGGGACGGGGACGGTTTAGGGTCCAGGTGAGGGTACGACAACGCTTTAGGGGGAGCGTACGTGTGAGGGCGCGGGTTAGTGTCAGCGTACGGGTTAGGATTAGGGGACTGGTGAGGGTCAGGCTTCGGGGAAGGGTTAGGGTAGGGTTCGGGCTAGGGTTAGGGTTAGGGGACGGGGAAGGTTTAGGGTCCAGGTGAGTGTACGACAACAGTTTAGGGGGAGGGTACGTGTGAGGGCGCGGGTTAGTGTCAGCGTGCGGGTTTGGATTAGGGGACGGGTGAGGGTCAGGCTTCGGGGAAGGGTTAGGGTTAGGGTTCGGGCTAGGGTTAGGGGTAGGGCTAGGGACGGTTTAGGGTCCAGGTGAGGGTACGACAACGCTTTAGGGAGAGCGTACGTGTGAGGGCGCGGGTTAGTGTCAGCGTACGAGTTAGGATTAGGGGACGGGTGAGGGGCAGGCTTCGGGGAAGGGTTAGGGTTAGGGTTCGGGCTAGGGTTAGGGTTAGGAAATGGGGACGGTTTAGGGTCAATGTGAGGGTACGACAACGTTGTATGGGGAGCGTACGTGTGAGGGCGTGGGTTAGTGTCAGCGTACGGGTTAGGATTAGGGGACGGGTGAGGGTCAGGCTTCGGGGAAGGGTTAGGGTTAGGGTTCGGGCTAGGGTTAGGGTTAGGGGACGGGGAAGGTTTAGGGTCCAGGTGAGGGTACGACAACGCTTTAGGAGGAGCGTACGTGTGAGGGCGCGGGTTAGTGTCAGCGTACGGTTGGATTAGGGGACGGGTGAGGGTCAGGCTTCGGGGAAGGGTTAGGGTTAGGGTTCGGGCTAGGGTTAGGGTTAGGGGACGGGGACGGTTTAGGGTCCAGGTGAGGGTACGACAACGCTTTAGGGGGAGCGTACGTGTGAGGGCGCGGGTTAGTGTCAGCGTACGGGTTAGGATTAGGGGACGGGTGAGGGTCAGGCTTCGGGGAAGGGTTAGGGTTAGGGTTCGGGCTAGGGTTAGGGTTAGGGGACGGGGAAGGTTTAGGGTCCAGGTGAGGGTACGACAACGCTTTAGTGGGAGCGTACGTGTGCGGGCGCGGGTTAGTGTCAGCGTACGGGTTAGGATTAGGGGACGGGTGAGGGTCAGGCTTCGGGGAAGGGTTAGGGTTAGGGTTCGGGCTAGGGTTAGGGTTAGGGGACAGGGACGGTTTAGGGTCCAGGTGAGGGTACGACAACACTGTAGGGGGAGCGTACGTGTGAGGGCGCGGCTTAGTGTCAGCGTACGGGTTAGGATTAGGGGACGGGTGAGGGTCAGGCTTCGGGGAAGGGTTAGGGTTAGGGTTCGGGCTAGGGTTAGGGTTAGGGGACGGGGACGGTTTAGGGTCCAGGTGAGGGTACGACAACGCTTTAGGGGGAGCGTACGTGTGAGGGCGCGGGTTAGTGTCAGCGTACGGGTTAGGATTATGGAACGGGTGAGGGTCAGGCTTCGGGGAAGGGTTAGGGTTAGGGTTCGGTCTAGGGTTAGGGTTAGGGGACGGGGAAGGTTTAGGGTCCAGGTGAGGGTACGACAACGCTTTAGGGGGAGCGTACGTGTGAGGGCGCGGGTTAGTGACAGCGTACGGGTTAGGATTAGGGGACGGGTGAGGGTCAGGCTTCGGGGAAGGGTTAGGGTTAGGGTTCGGGCTAGGGTTAGGGTTAGGGGACGGGGACGGTTTAGGGTCCAGGTGAGGGTACGACAACGCTTTAGGGGGAGCGTACGTGTGAGGGCGCGGGTTAGTGTCAGCGTACGGGTTAGGATTAGGGGACGTGTGAGGGTCAGGCTTCGGGGAAGGGTTAGGGTTAGGGTTCGGGCTAGGGTTAGGGTTAGGGGACGGGGACGGTTTAGGGTCCAGGTGAGGGTACGACAACGCTGTAGGGGGAGCGTACGTGTGAGGGCGCGGGTTAGTGTCAGCGTACGGGTTAGGATTAGGGGACGGGTGAGGGTCAGGCTTCGGGGAAGGGTTAGGGTTAGGGTTCGGGCTAGGGTTAGGGTTAGGGGACGGGGACGGTTTAGGGTCCAGGTGAGGGTACGACAACGCTTTAGGGGGAGCGTACGTGTGAGGGCGCGGGTTAGTGTCAGCGTACGGGTTAGGATTAGGGGACGGGTGAGGGTCAGGCTTCGGGGAAGGGTTAGGGTTAGGGTTCGGGCTAGGGTTAGGGTTAGGGGACGGGGAAGGTTTAGGGTCCAGGTGAGGGTACGACAACGCTTTAGGAGGAGCGTACGTGTGAGGGCGCGGGTTAGTGTCAGCGTACGGTTGGATTAGGGGACGGGTGAGGGTCAGGCTTCGGGGAAGGGTTAGGGTTAGGGTTCGGGCTAGGGTTAGGGTTAGGGGACGGGGACGGTTTAGGGTCCAGGTGAGGGTACGACAACGCTTTAGGGGGAGCGTACGTGTGAGGGCGCGGGTTAGTGTCAGCGTACGGGTTAGGATTAGGGGACGGGTGAGGGTCAGGCTTCGGGGAAGGGTTAGGGTTAGGGTTCGGGCTAGGGTTAGGGTTAGGGGACGGGGAAGGTTTAGGGTCCAGGTGAGGGTACGACAACGCTTTAGTGGGAGCGTACGTGTGCGGGCGCGGGTTAGTGTCAGCGTACGGGTTAGGATTAGGGGACGGGTGAGGGTCAGGCTTCGGGGAAGGGTTAGGGTTAGGGTTCGGGCTAGGGTTAGGGTTAGGGGACAGGGACGGTTTAGGGTCCAGGTGAGGGTACGACAACACTGTAGGGGGAGCGTACGTGTGAGGGCGCGGCTTAGTGTCAGCGTACGGGTTAGGATTAGGGGACGGGTGAGGGTCAGGCTTCGGGGAAGGGTTAGGGTTAGGGTTCGGGCTAGGGTTAGGGTTAGGGGACGGGGACGGTTTAGGGTCCAGGTGAGGGTACGACAACGCTTTAGGGGGAGCGTACGTGTGAGGGCGCGGGTTAGTGTCAGCGTACGGGTTAGGATTATGGAACGGGTGAGGGTCAGGCTTCGGGGAAGAGTTAGGGTTAGGGTTCGGTCTAGGGTTAGGGTTAGGGGACGGGGAAGGTTTAGGGTCCAGGTGAGGGTACGACAACGCTTTAGGGGGAGCGTACGTGTGAGGGCGCGGGTTAGTGACAGCGAACGGGTTAGGATTAGGGGACGGGTGAGGGTCAGGCTTCGGGGAAGGGTTAGGGTTAGGGTTCGGGCTAGGGTTAGGGTTAGGGGACGGGGACGGTTTAGGGTCCAGGTGAGGGTACGACAACGCTTTAGGGGGAGCGTACGTGTGAGGGCGCGGGTTAGTGTCAGCGTACGGGTTAGGATTAGGGGACGGGTGAGGGTCAGGCTTCGGGGAAGGGTTAGGGTTAGGGTTCGGGCTAGGGTTAGGGTCAGGAAACGGGGACGGTTTAGGATCAAGGTGAGGGGACGACAATGCTTTAGGGGGAGCGTACGTGTGAGGGCGCGAGTTAGTGTCAGCATTAGGGTTAGGATTAGGGGACGGGTGAGGGTCAGGGTTCGGGGAACGGTTAGGGTTAGGGTTCGGGCTAGGGTTAGGATTAGGGGACGGGGACGGTTTAGGGTCCAGGTGAGGGTACGACAACGATTTAGGGGGAGCGTACATGTGAGGGCGCGGTTTAGTGTCAGCGTACGGGTTAGGATTAGGGGACGGGTGAGGGTCAGGCTTCGGGGAAGGGTTAGGGTTAGGGTTTGGGCTAGGGTTAGGGTTAGGGGACGGGGAAGGTTTAGGGTCCAGGTGAGGGTACGACAACGCTTTAGGGGGAGCGTACGTGTGAGGGCGCGGGTTAGTGACAGCGTACGGGTTAGGATTAGCGGACGGGTGAGGGTCAGGCTTCGGGGAAGGGTTAGGGTTAGGGTTCGGGCTAGGGTTAGGGTTAGGGGACGGGGACGGTTTAGGGTCCAGGTGAGGGTACGACAACGCTTTAGGGGGAGCGTACGTGTGAGGGCGCGGGTTAGTGTCAGCGTACGGGTTAGGATTAGGGGACGGGTGAGGGTCAGGCTTCGGGGAAGGGTTAGGGTTAGGGTTCGGGCTAGGGTTAGGGTTAGGGGACGGGGACGGTTTAGGGTCCAGGTGAGGGTACGACAACGCTTTAGGGGGAGCGTACGTGTGAGGGCGCGGGTTAGTGTCAGCGTACGGGTTAGGATTAGGGGACGGGTGAGGGTCAGGCTTCGGGGAAGGGTTAGGGTTAGGGTTCGGGCTAGGGTTAGGGTTAGGGAACGGGGACGGTTTAGGGTCCAGGTGAGGGTACGACAACGCTGTAGGGGGAGCGTACGTGTGAGGGCGCGGCTTAGTGTCAGCGTACGGGTTAGGATTAGGGGACGGTTGAGGGTCAGGCTTCGGGGAAGGGTTAGGGTTAGGGTTCGGGCTAGGGTTAGGGTTAGGGGACGGGGACGGTTTAGGGTCCAGGTGAGGGTACGACAACGCTTTAGGGGGAGCGTACGTGTGAGGGCGCGGGTTAGTGTCAGCGTACGGGTTAGGATTAGGGGACGGGTGAGGGTCAGGCTTCGGGGAAGTGTTAGGGTTAGGGTTCGGTCTAGGGTTAGGGTTAGGGGACGGGGAAGGTTTAGGGTCCAGGTGAGGGTACGACAACGCTTTAGGGGGAGCGTACGTGTGAGGGCGCGGGTTAGTGACAGCGTACGGGTTAGGATTAGGGGACGGGTGAGGGTCAGGCTTCGGGGAAGGGTTAGGGTTAGGGTTCGGGCTAGGGTTAGGGTTAGGGGACGGGGACGGTTTAGGGTCCAGGTGAGGGTACAACAACGCTTTAGGGGGAGCGTACGTGTGAGGGTGCGGGTTAGCGTCAGCGTACAGTTTAGGATTAGGTGACGGGTGAGGGTCAGGCTTCGGGGAAGGGTTAGGGTTAGGGTTCGGGCTAGGGTTAGGGTTAGGGGACGGGGACGGTTTAGGGTCCAGGTGAGGGTACGACAACGCTTTAGGGGGAGCGTACGTGTGAGGGCGCGGGTTAGTGTCAGCGTACGGGTTAGGATTAGGGGACGGGTGAGGGTCAGGCTTCGGGGAAGGGTTAGGGTTAGGGTTCGGGCTAGGGTTAGGGTTAGGAAACGGGGACGGTTTAGGATCAAGGTGAGGGGACGACAATGCTTTAGGGGGAGCGTACGTGTGAGGGCGCGGGTTAGTGTCAGCGTACGGGTTAGGATTAGGGGACGGGTGAGGGTCAGGCTTCGGGGAAGGGTTAGGGTTAGGGTTCGGGCTAGGGTTAGGGTTAGGAAACGGGGACTGTTTAGGATCAAGGTGAGGGGACGACAATGCTTTAGGGGGAGCGTACGTGTGAGGGCGCGGGTTAGTGTCAGCGTACGGGTTAGGATTAGGGGACGGGTGAGGGTCAGGCTTCGGGAAAGGGTTTGGGTTACGGTTCGGGCTAGGTTTAGGGTTAGGGGACGGGGACGGTTTAGGGTCCAGGTGAGGGTACGACAACGCTTTAGGGGGAGCGTACGTGTGAGGGCGCAGGTTAGTGTCAGCGTACGGGTTAGGATAAGGGGACGGGTGAGGGTCAGGCTTCGGGGAAGGGTTAGGGTTAGGGTTCGGGCTAGGGTTAGGGTTAGGGGACGGGGAAGGTTTAGGGTCCAGGTGAGGGTACGACAACGCTTTAGGGGGAGCGTACGTGTGAGGGCGCGGGTTAGTGTCAGCGTACGGGTTAGGATTAGGGGACGGGTGAGGGTCAGGCTTCGGGGAAGGGTTAGGGTTCGGGCTAGGGTTAGGGTTAGGGGACGGGGACGGTTTAGGGTCCAGGTGAGGGTACGACAACGCTTTAGGGGGAGCGTACGTGTGAGGGCGCGGGTTAGTGTCAGCGTACGGGTTAGGATTAGGGGACTGGTGAGGGTCAGGCTTCGGGGAAGGGTTAGGGTAGGGTTCGGGCTAGGGTTAGGGTTAGGGGACGGGGAAGGTTTAGGGTCCAGGTGAGTGTACGACAACAGTTTAGGGGGAGGGTACGTGTGAGGGCGCGGGTTAGTGTCAGCGTGCGGGTTTGGATTAGGGGACGGGTGAGGGTCAGGCTTCGGGGAAGGGTTAGGGTTAGGGTTCGGGCTAGGGTTAGGGGTAGGGCACGGGGACGGTTTAGGGTCCAGTTGAGGGTACGACAACGCTTTAGGGGGAGCGTACGTGTGAGGGCGCGGCTTAGTGTCAGCGTACGAGTTAGGATTAGGGGACGGGTGAGGGTCAGGCTTCGGGGAAGGGTTAGGGTTAGGGTTCGGGCTAGGGTTAGGGTTAGGGGACGGGGACGGTTTAGGGTCCAGGTGAGGGTACGACAACACTTTAGGGGGAGCGTACGTGTGAGGGCGTGGGTTAGTGTCAGCGTACGGGTTAGGATTAGGGGACGGGTGAGGGTCAGGCTTCGGGGAAGGGTTAGGGTTAGGGTTCGGGCTAGGGTTAGGGTTAGGGGACGGGGACGGTTTAGGGTCCAGGTGAGGGTACGACAACGCTTTAGGGGGAGCGTACGTGTGAGGGCGCGGGTTAGTGTCAGCGTACGGGTTAGGATTAGGGGACGGGTGAGGGTCAGGCTTCGGGGAAGGGTTAGGGTTAGGGTTCGGGCTAGGGTTAGGGTTAGGGGACGGGGACGGTTTAGGGTCCAGGTGAGGGTACGACAACGCTGTAGGGGGAGCGTACGTGTGAGGGCGCGGGTTAGTGTCAGCGTACGGGTTAGGATTAGGGGACGGGTGAGGGTCAGGCTTCGGGGAAGGGTTAGGGTTAGGGTTCGGGCTAGGGTTAGGGTTAGGGGACGGGGACGGTTTAGGGTCCAGGTGAGGGTACGACAACGCTTTAGGGGGAGCGTACGTGTGAGGGCGCGGGTTAGTTTCAGCGTACGGGTTAGGATTAGGGGACGGGTGAGGGTCAGGCTTCGGGGAAGGGTTAGGGTTAGGGTTCGGGCTAGGGTTAGGGTTAGGGGACGGGGAAGGTTTAGGGTCCAGGTGAGGGTACGACAACGCTTTAGGAGGAGCGTACGTGTGAGGGCGCGGGTTAGTGTCAGCGTACGGTTGGATTAGGGGACGGGTGAGGGTCAGGCTTCGGGGAAGGGTTAGGGTTAGGGTTCGGGCTAGGGTTAGGGTTAGGGGACGGGGACGGTTTAGGGTCCAGGTGAGGGTACGACAACGCTTTAGGGGGAGCGTACGTGTGAGGGCGCGGGTTAGTGTCAGCGTACGGGTTAGGATTAGGGGACGGGTGAGGGTCAGGCTTCGGGGAAGGGTTAGGGTTAGGGTTCGGGCTAGGGTTAGGGTTAGGGGACGGGGAAGGTTTACGGTCCAGGTGAGGGTACGACAACGCTTTAGTGGGAGCGTACGTGTGCGGGCGCGGGTTAGTGTCAGCGTACGGGTTAGGATTAGGGGACGGGTGAGGGTCAGGCTTCGGGGAAGGGTTAGGGTTAGGGTTCGGGCTAGGGTTAGGGTTAGGGGACAGGGACGGTTTAGGGTCCAGGTGAGGGTACGACAACACTGTAGGGGGAGCGTACGTGTGAGGGCGCGGCTTAGTGTCAGCGTACGGGTTAGGATTAGGGGACGGGTGAGGGTCAGGCTTCGGGGAAGGGTTAGGGTTAGGGTTCGGGCTCGGGTTAGGGTTAGGGGACGGGGACGGTTTAGGGTCCAGGTGAGGGTACGACAACGCTTTAGGGGGAGCGTACGTGTGAGGGCGCGGGTTAGTGTCAGCGTACAGGTTAGGATTATGGAACGGGTGAGGGTCAGGCTTCGGGGAAGGGTTAGGGTTAGGGTTCGGTCTAGGGTTAGGGTTAGGGGACGGGGAAGGTTTAGGGTCCAGGTGAGGGTACGACAACGCTTTAGGGGGAGCGTACGTGTGAGGGCGCGGGTTAGTGACAGCGTACGGTTTAGGATTAGGGGACGGGTGAGGGTCAGGCATCGGGGAAGGGTTAGGGTTAGGGTTCGGGCTAGGGTTAGGGTTAGGGGACGGGGACGGTTTAGGGTCCAGGTGAGGGTACGACAACGCTTTAGGGGGAGCGTACGTGTGAGGGCGCGGGTTAGTGTCAGCGTACGGGTTAGGATTAGGGGACGGGTGAGGGTCAGGCTTCGGGGAAGGGTTAGGGTTAGGGTTCGGGCTAGGGTTAGGGTCAGGAAACGGGGACGGTTTAGGATCAAGGTGAGGGGACGACAATGCTTTAGGGGGAGCGTACGTGTGAGGGCGCGAGTTAGTGTCAGCCTTAGGGTTAGGATTAGGGGACGGGTGAGGGTCAGGGTTCGGGGAACGGTTAGGGTTAGGGTTCGGGCTAGGGTTAGGGTTAGGGGACGGGGACGGTTTAGGGTCCAGGTGAGGGTACGACAACGCTTTAGGGGGAGCGTACATGTGAGGGCGCGGTTTAGTGTCAGCGTACGGGTTAGGATTAGGGGACGGTTGAGGGTCAGGCTTCGGGGAAGTGTTAGGGTTAGGGTTCGGTCTAGGGTTAGGGTTAGGGGACGGGGAAGGTTTAGGGTCCAGGTGAGGGTACGACAACGCTTTAGGGGGAGCGTACGTGTGAGGGCGCGGGTTAGTGACAGCGTACGGGTTAGGATTAGCGGACGGGTGAGTGTCAGGCTTCGGGGAAGGGTTAGGGTTAGGGTTCGGGCTAGGGTTAGGGTTAGGGGACGGGGACGGTTTAGGGTCCAGGTGAGGGTACGACAACGCTTTAGGGGGAGCGTACGTGTGAGGGCGCGGGTTAGTGTCAGCGTACGGGTTAGGATTAGGGGACGGGTGAGGGTCAGGCTTCGGGGAAGGGTTAGGGTTAGGGTTCGGGCTAGGGTTAGGGTTAGGGTACGGGGACGGTTTAGGGTCCAGGTGAGGGTACGACAACGCTTTAGGGGGAGCGTACGTGTGAGGGCGCGGGTTAGTGTCAGCGTACGGGTTAGGATTAGGGGACGGGTGAGGGTCAGGCTTCGGGGAAGGGTTAGGGTTAGGGTTCGGGCTAGGGTTAGGGTTAGGGGACGGGGACGGTTTAGGGTCCAGGTGAGGGTACGACAACGCTGTAGGGGGAGCGTACGTGTGAGGGCGCGGCTTAGTGTCAGCGTACGGGTTAGGATTAGGGGACGGTTGAGGGTCAGGCTTCGGGGAAGGGTTAGGGTTAGGGTACGGGCTAGGGTTAGGGTTAGGGGACGGGGACGGTTTAGGGTCCAGGTGAGGGTACGACAACGCTTTAGGGGGAGCGTACGTGTGAGGGCGCGGGTTAGTGTCAGCGTACGGGTTAGGATTAGGGGACGGGTGAGGGTCAGGCTTCGGGGAAGTGTTAGGGTTAGGGTTCGGTCTAGGGTTAGGGTTAGGGGACGGGGAAGGTTTAGGGTCCAGGTGAGGGTACGACAACGCTTTAGGGGGAGCGTACGTGTGAGGGCGCGGGTTAGTGACAGCGTACGGGTTAGGATTAGGGGACGGGTGAGGGTCAGGCTTCGGGGAAGGGTTAGGGTTAGGGTTCGGGCTAGGGTTAGGGTTAGGGGACGGGGACGGTTTAGGGTCCAGGTGAGGGTACAACAACGCTTTAGGGGGAGCGTACGTGTGAGGGTGCGGGTTAGCGTCAGCGTACAGTTTAGGATTAGGTGACGGGTGAGGGTCAGGCTTCGGGGAAGGGTTAGGGTTAGGGTTCGGGCTAGGGTTAGGGTTAGGGGACGGGGACGGTTTAGGGTCCAGGTGAGGGTACGACAACGCTTTAGGGGGAGCGTACGTGTGAGGGCGCGGGTTAGTGTCAGCGTACGGGTTAGGATTAGGGGACGGGTGAGGGTCAGGCTTCGGGGAAGGGTTAGGGTTAGGGTTCGGGCTAGGGTTAGGGTTAGGAAACGGGGACGGTTTAGGATCAAGGTGAGGGGACGACAATGCTTTAGGGGGAGCGTACGTGTGAGGGCGCGGGTTAGTGTCAGCGTACGGGTTAGGATTAGGGGACGGGTGAGGGTCAGGCTTCGGGGAAGGGTTAGGGTTAGGGTTCGGGCTAGGGTTAGGGTTAGGAAACGGGGACTGTTTAGGATCAAGGTGAGGGGACGACAATGCTTTAGGGGGAGCGTACGTGTGAGGGCGCGGGTTAGTGTCAGCGTACGGGTTAGGATTAGGGGACGGGTGAGGGTCAGGCTTCGGGAAAGGGTTAGGGTTACGGTTCGGGCTAGGTTTAGGGTTAGGGGACGGGGACGGTTTAGGGTCCAGGTGAGGGTACGACAACGCTTTAGGGGGAGCGTACGTGTGAGGGCGCAGGTTAGTGTCAGCGTACGGGTTAGGATAAGGGGACGGGTGAGGGTCAGGCTTCGGGGAAGGGTTAGGGTTAGGGTTCGGGCTAGGGTTAGGGTTAGGGGACGGGGAAGGTTTAGGGTCCAGGTGAGGGTACGACAACGCTTTAGGGGGAGCGTACGTGTGAGGGCGCGGGTTAGTGTCAGCGTACGGGTTAGGATTAGGGGACGGGTGAGGGTCAGGCTTCGGGGAAGGGTTAGGGTTCGGGCTAGGGTTAGGGTTAGGGGACGGGGACGGTTTAGGGTCCAGGTGAGGGTACGACAACGCTTTAGGGGGAGCGTACGTGTGAGGGCGCGGGTTAGTGTCAGCGTACGGGTTAGGATTAGGAGACTGGTGAGGGTCAGGCTTCGGGGAAGGGTTAGGGTAGGGTTCGGGCTAGGGTTAGGGTTAGGGGACGGGGAAGGTTTAGGGTCCAGGTGAGTGTACGACAACAGTTTAGGGGGAGGGTACGTGTGAGGGCGCGGGTTAGTGTCAGCGTGCGGGTTTGGATTAGGGGACGGGTGAGGGTCAGGCTTCGGGGAAGTGTTAGGGTTAGGGTTCGGGCTAGGGTTAGGGGTAGGGCACGGGGACGGTTTAGGGTCCAGTTGAGGGTACGACAACGCTTTAGGGGGAGCGTACGTGTGAGGGCGCGGGTTAGTGTCAGCGTACGAGTTAGGATTAGGGGACGGGTGAGGGGCAGGCTTCGGGGAAGGGTTAGGGTTAGGGTTCGGGCTAGGGTTAGGGTTAGGAAATGGGGACGGTTTAGGGTCAATGTGAGGGTACGACAACGTTGTATGGGGAGCGTACGTGTGAGGGCGTGGGTTAGTGTCAGCGTACGGGTTAGGATTAGGGGACGGGTGAGGGTCAGGCTTCGGGGAAGGGTTAGGGTTAGGGTTCGGGCTAGGGTTAGGGTTAGGGGACGGGGAAGGTTTAGGGTCCAGGTGAGGGTACGACAACGCTTTAGGAGGAGCGTACGTGTGAGGGCGCGGGTTAGTGTCAGCGTACGGTTGGATTAGGGGACGGGTGAGGGTCAGGCTTCGGGGAAGGGTTAGGGTTAGGGTTCGGGCTAGGGTTAGGGTTAGGGGACGGGGACGGTTTAGGGTCCAGGTGAGGGTACGACAACGCTTTAGGGGGAGCGTACGTGTGAGGGCGCGGGTTAGTGTCAGCGTACGGGTTAGGATTAGGGGACGGGTGAGGGTCAGGCTTCGGGGAAGGGTTAGGGTTAGGGTTCGGGCTAGGGTTAGGGTTAGGGGACGGGGAAGGTTTAGGGTCCAGGTGAGGGTACGACAACGCTTTAGTGGGAGCGTACGTGTGCGGGCGCGGGTTAGTGTCAGCGTACGGGTTAGGATTAGGGGACGGGTGAGGGTCAGGCTTTGGGGAAGGGTTAGGGTTAGGGTTCGGGCTAGGGTTAGGGTTAGGGGACAGGGACGGTTTAGGGTCCAGGTGAGGGTACGACAACACTGTAGGGGGAGCGTACGTGTGAGGGCGCGGCTTAGTGTCAGCGTACGGGTTAGGATTAGGGGACGGGTGAGGGTCAGGCTTCGGGGAAGGGTTAGGGTTAGGGTTCGGGCTAGGGTTAGGGTTAGGGGACGGGGACGGTTTAGGGTCCAGGTGAGGGTACGACAACGCTTTAGGGGGAGCGTACGTGTGAGGGCGCGGGTTAGTGTCAGCGTACGGGTTAGGATTATGGAACGGGTGAGGGTCAGGCTTCGGGGAAGGGTTAGGGTTAGGGTTCGGGCTAGGGTTAGGGTTAGGGGACGGGGAAGGTTTAGGATCCAGGTGAGGGTACGACAACGCTTTAGGGGGAGCGTACGTGTGAGGGCGCGGGTTAGTGACAGCGTACGGGTTAGGATTAGGGGACGGGTGAGGGTCAGGCTTCGGGGAAGGGTTAGGGTTAGGGTTCGGGCTAGGGTTAGGGTTAGGGGACGGGGACGGTTTAGGGTCCAGGTGAGGGTACGACAACGCTTTAGGGGGAGCGTACGTGTGAGGGCGCGGGTTAGTGTCAGCGTACGGGTTAGGATTAGGGGACGGGTGAGGGTCAGGCTTCGGGGAAGAGTTAGGGTTAGGGTTCGGGCTAGGGTTAGGGTCAGGAAACGGGGACGGTTTAGGATCAAGGTGAGGGGACGCCAATGCTTTAGGGGGAGCGTACATGTGAGGGCGCGAGTTAGTGTCAGCCTTAGGGTTAGGATTAGGGGACGGGTGAGGGTCAGGGTTCGGGGAACGGTTAGGGTTAGGGTTCGGGCTAGGGTTAGGGTTAGGGGACGGGGACGGTTTAGGGTCCAGGTGAGGGTACGACAACGCTTTAGGGGGAGCGTACATGTGAGGGCGAGGTTTAGTGTCAGCGTACGGGTTAGGATTAGGGGACGGGTGAGGGTCAGGCTTCGGGGAAGGGTTAGGGTTAGGGTTCGGGCTAGGGTTAGGGTTAGGGGACGGGGAAGGTTTAGGGTCCAGGTGAGGGTACGACAACGCTTTAGGGGGAGCGTACGTGTGAGGGCGCGGGTTAGTGACAGCGTACGGGTTAGGATTAGCGGACGGGTGAGTGTCAGGCTTCGGGGAAGGGTTAGGGTTAGGGTTCGGGCTAGGGTTAGGGTTAGGGGACGGGGACGGTTTAGGGTCCAGGTGAGGGTACGACAACGCTTTAGGGGGAGCGTACGTGTGAGGGCGCGGGTTAGTGTCAGCGTACGGGTTAGGATTAGGGGACGGGTGAGGGTCAGGCTTCGGGGAAGGGTTAGGGTTAGGGTTCGGGCTAGGGTTAGGGTTAGGGGACGGGGACGGTTTAGGGTCCAGGTGAGGGTACGACAACGCTTTAGGGGGAGCGTACGTGTGAGGGCGCGGGTTAGTGTCAGCGTACGGGTTAGGATTAGGGGACGGGTGAGGGTCAGGCTTCGGGGAAGGGTTAGGGTTAGGGTTCGGGCTAGGGTTAGGGTTAGGGGACGGGGACGGTTTAGGGTCCAGGTGAGGGTACGACAACGCTGTAGGGGGAGCGTACGTGTGAGGGCGCGGCTTAGTGTCAGCGTACGGGTTAGGATTAGGGGACGGTTGAGGGTCAGGCTTCGGGGAAGGGTTAGGGTTAGGGTTCGGGCTAGGGTTAGGGTTAGGGGACGGGGACGGTTTAGGGTCCAGGTGAGGGTACGACAACGCTTTAGGGGGAGCGTACGTGTGAGGGCGCGGGTTAGTGTCAGCGTACGGGTTAGGATTAGGGGACGGGTGAGGGTCAGGCTTCGGGGAAGTGTTAGGGTTAGGGTTCGGTCTAGGGTTAGGGTTAGGGGACGGGGAAGGTTTAGGGTCCAGGAGAGGGTACGACAACGCTTTAGGGGGAGCGTACGTGTGAGGGCGCGGGTTAGTGACAGCGTACGGGTTAGGATTAGGGGACGGGTGAGGGTCAGGCTTCGGGGAAGGGTTAGGGTTAGGGTTCGGGCTAGGGTTAGGGTTAGGGGACGGGGACGGTTTAGGGTCCAGGTGAGGGTACAACAACGCTTTAGGGGGAGCGTACGTGTGAGGGTGCGGGTTAGCGTCAGCGTACAGTTTAGGATTAGGTGACGGGTGAGGGTCAGGCTTCGGGGAAGGGTTAGGGTTAGGGTTCGGGCTAGGGTTAGGGTTAGGGGACGGGGACGGTTTAGGGTCCAGGTGAGGGTACGACAACGCTTTAGGGGGAGCGTACGTGTGAGGGCGCGGGTTAGTGTCAGCGTACGGGTTAGGATTAGGGGACGGGTGAGGGTCAGGCTTCGGGGAAGGGTTAGGGTTAGGGTTCGGGCTAGGGTTAGGGTTAGGAAACGGGGACGGTTTAGGATCAAGGTGAGGGGACGACAATGCTTTAGGGGGAGCGTACGTGTGAGGGCGCGGGTTAGTGTCAGCGTACGGGTTAGGATTAGGGGACGGGTGAGGGTCAGGCTTCGGGGAAGGGTTAGGGTTAGGGTTCGGGCTAGGGTTAGGGTTAGGAAACGGGGACTGTTTAGGATCAAGGTGAGGGGACGACAATGCTTTAGGGGGAGCGTACGTGTGAGGGCGCGGGTTAGTGTCAGCGTACGGGTTAGGATTAGGGGACGGGTGAGGGTCAGGCTTCGGGAAAGGGTTAGGGTTACGGTTCGGGCTAGGTTTAGGGTTAGGGGACGGGGACGGTTTAGGGTCCAGGTGAGGGTACGACAACGCTTTAGGGGGAGCGTACGTGTGAGTGCGCAGGTTAGTGTCAGCGTACGGGTTAGGATAAGGGGACGGGTGAGGGTCAGGCTTCGGGGAAGGGTTAGGGTTAGGGTTCGGGCTAGGGTTAGGGTTAGGGGACGGGGAAGGTTTAGGGTCCAGGTGAGGGTACGACAACGCTTTAGGGGGAGCGTACGTGTGAGGGCGCGGGTTAGTGTCAGCGTACGGGTTAGGATAAGGGGACGGGTGAGGGTCAGGCTTCGGGGAAGGGTTAGGGTTCGGGCTAGGGTTAGGGTTAGGGGACGGGGACGGTTTAGGGTCCAGGTGAGGGTACGACAACGCTTTAGGGGGAGCGTACGTGTGAGGGCGCGGGTTAGTGTCAGCGTACGGGTTAGGATTAGGAGACTGGTGAGGGTCAGGCTTCGGGGAAGGGTTAGGGTAGGGTTCGGGCTAGGGTTAGGGTTAGGGGACGGGGAAGGTTTAGGGTCCAGGTGAGTGTACGACAACAGTTTAGGGGGAGGGTACGTGTGAGGGCGCGGGTTAGTGTCAGCGTGCGGGTTTGGATTAGGGGACGGGTGAGGGTCAGGCTTCGGGGAAGGGTTAGGTTTAGGGTTCGGGCTAGGGTTAGGGGTAGGGCACGGGGACGGTTTAGGGTCCAGTTGAGGGTACGACAACGCCTTAGGGGGAGCGTACGTGTGAGGGCGCGGGTTAGTGTCAGCGTACGAGTTAGGATTAGGGGACGGGTGAGGGGCAGGCTTCGGGGAAGGGTTAGGGTTAGGGTTCGGGCTAGGGTTAGGGTTAGGAAATGGGGACGGTTTAGGGTCAATGTGAGGGTACGACAACGTTGTATGGGGAGCGTACGTGTGAGGGCGTGGGTTAGTGTCAGTGTACGGGTTAGGATTAGGGGACGGGTGAGGGTCAGGCTTCGGGGAAGGGTTAGGGTTAGGGTTCGGGCTAGGGTTAGGGTTAGGGGACGGGGAAGGTTTAGGGTCCAGGTGAGGGTACGACAACGCTTTAGGAGGAGCGTACGTGTGAGGGCGCGGGTTAGTGTCAGCGTACGGTTGGATTAGGGGACGGGTGAGGGTCAGGCTTCGGGGAAGGGTTAGGGTTAGGGTTCGGGCTAGGGTTAGGGTTAGGGGACGGGGACGATTTAGGGTCCAGGTGAGGGTACGACAACGCTTTAGGGGGAGCATACGTGTGAGGGCGCGGGTTAGTGTCAGCGTACGGGTTAGGATTAGGGGACGGGTGAGGGTCAGGCTTCGGGGAAGGGTTAGGGTTAGGGTTCGGGCTAGGGTTAGGGTTAGGGGACGGGGAAGGTTTAGGGTCCAGGTGAGGGTACGACAACGCTTTAGTGGGAGCGTACGTGTGCGGGCGCGGGTTAGTGTCAGCGTACGGGTTAGGATTAGGGGACGGGTGAGGGTCAGGCTTTGGGGAAGGTTTAGGGTTAGGGTTCGGGCTAGGGTTAGGGTTAGGGGACAGGGACGGTTTAGGGTCCAGGTGAGGGTACGACAACACTGTAGGGGGAGCGTACGTGTGAGGGCGCGGCTTAGTGTCAGCGTACGGGTTAGGATTAGGGGACGGGTGAGGGTCAGGCTTCGGGGAAGGGTTAGGGTTAGGGTTCGGGCTAGGGTTAGGGTTAGGGGACGGGGACGGTTTAGGGTCCAGGTGAGGGTACGACAACGCTTTAGGGGGAGCGTACGTGTGAGGGCGCGGGTTAGTGTCAGCGTACGGGTTAGGATTATGGAACGGGTGAGGGTCAGGCTTCGGGGAAGGGTTAGGGTTAGGGTTCGGGCTAGGGTTAGGGTTAGGGGACGGGGAAGGTTTAGGGTCCAGGTGAGGGTACGACAACGCTTTAGGGGGAGCGTACGTGTGAGGGCGCGGGTTAGTGACAGCGTACGGGTTAGGATTAGGGGACGGGTGAGGGTCAGGCTTCGGGGAAGGGTTAGGGTTAGGGTTCGGGCTAGGGTTAGGGTTAGGGGACGGGGACGGTTTAGGGTCCAGGTGAGGGTACGACAACGCTTTAGGGGGAGCGTACGTGTGAGGGCGCGGGTTAGTGTCAGCGTACGGGTTAGGATTAGGGGACGGGTGAGGGTCAGGCTTCGGGGAAGGGTTAGGGTTAGGGTTCGGGCTAGGGTTAGGGTCAGGAAACGGGGACGGTTTAGGATCAAGGTGAGGGGACGACAATGCTTTAGGGGGAGCGTACGTGTGAGGGCGCGAGTTAGTGTCAGCCTTAGGGTTAGGATTAGGGGACGGGTGAGGGTCAGGGTTCGGGGAACGGTTAGGGTTAGGGTTCGGGCTAGGGTTAGGGTTAGGGGACGGGGACGGTTTAGGGTCCAGGTGAGGGTACGACAACGCTTTAGGGGGAGCGTACATGTGAGGGCGCGGTTTAGTGTCAGCGTACGGGTTAGGATTAGGGGACGGGTGAGGGTCAGGCTTCGGGGAAGGGTTAGGGTTAGGGTTCGGGCTAGGGTTAGGGTTAGGGGACGGGGAAGGTTTAGGGTCCAGGTGAGGGTACGACAACGCTTTAGGGGGAGCGTACGTGTGAGGACGCGGGTTAGTGACAGCGTACGGGTTAGGATTAGCGGACGGGTGAGGGTCAGGCTTCGGGGAAGGGTTAGGGTTAGGGTTCGGGCTAGGGTTAGGGTTAGGGGACGGGGACGGTTTAGGGTCCAGGTGAGGGTACGACAACGCTTTAGGGGGAGCGTACGTGTGAGGGCGCGGGTTAGTGTCAGCGTACGGGTTAGGATTAGGGGACGGGTGAGGGTCAGGCTTCGGGGAAGGGTTAGGGTTAGGGTTCGGGCTAGGGTTAGGGTTAGGGGACGGGGACGGTTTAGGGTCCAGGTGAGGGTACGACAACGCTTTAGGGGGAGCGTACGTGTGAGGGCGCGGGTTAGTGTCAGCGTACGGGTTAGGATTAGGGGACGGGTGAGGGTCAGGCTTCGGGGAAGGGTTAGGGTTAGGGTTCGGGCTAGGGTTAGGGTTAGGGGACGGGGACGGTTTAGGGTCCAGGTGAGGGTACGACAACGCTGTAGGGGGAGCGTACGTGTGAGGGCGCGGCTTAGTGTCAGCGTACGGGTTAGGATTAGGGGACGGTTGAGGGTCAGGCTTCGGGGAAGGGTTAGGGTTAGGGTTCGGGCTAGGGTTAGGGTTAGGGGACGGGGACGGTTTAGGGTCCAGGTGAGGGTACGACAACGCTTTAGGGGGAGCGTACGTGTGAGGGCGCGGGTTAGTGTCAGCGTACGGGTTAGGATTAGGGGACGGGTGAGGGTCAGGCTTTGGGGAAGTGTTAGGGTTAGGGTTCGGTCTAGGGTTAGGGTTAGGGGACGGGGAAGGTTTAGGGTCCAGGTGAGGGTACGACAACGCTTTAGGGGGAGCGTACGTGTGAGGGCGCGGGTTAGTGACAGCGTACGGGTTAGGATTAGGGGACGGGTGAGGGTCAGGCTTCGGGGAAGGGTTAGGGTTAGGGTTCGGGCTAGGGTTAGGGTTAGGGGACGGGGACGGTTTAGGGTCCAGGTGAGGGTACAACAACGCTTTAGGGGGAGCGTACGTGTGAGCGTGCGGGTTAGCGTCAGCGTACAGTTTAGGATTAGGTGACGGGTGAGGGTCAGGCTTCGGGGAAGGGTTAGGGTTAGGGTTCGGGCTAGGGTTAGGGTTAGGGGACGGGGACGGTTTAGGGTCCAGGTGAGGGTACGACAACGCTTTAGGGGGAGCGTACGTGTGAGGGCGCGGGTTAGTGTCAGCGTACGGGTTAGGATTAGGGGACGGGTGAGGGTCAGGCTTCGGGGAAGGGTTAGGGTTAGGGTTCGGGCTAGGGTTAGGGTTAGGAAACGGGGACGGTTTAGGATCAAGGTGAGGGGCGACAATGCTTTAGGGGGAGCGTACGTGTGAGGGCGCGGGTTAGTGTCAGCGTACGGGTTAGGATTAGGGGACGGGTGAGTGTCAGGTTTCGGGGAAGGGTTAGGGTTAGGGTTCGGGCTAGGGTTAGGGTTAGGAAACGGGGACGGTTTAGGATCAAGGTGAGGGGACGACAATGCTTTAGGGGGAGCGTACGTGTGAGGGCGCGGGTTAGTGTCAGCGTACGGGTTAGGATTAGGGGACGGGTGAGGGTCAGGCTTCGGGAAAGGGTTAGGGTTACGGTTCGGGCTAGGTTTAGGGTTAGGGGACGGGGACGGTTTAGGGTCCAGGTGAGGGTACGACAACGCTTTAGGGGGAGCGTACGTGTGAGGGCGCAGGTTAGTGTCAGCGTACGGGTTAGGATTAGGGGACGGGTGAGGGTCAGGCTTCGGGGAAGGGTTAGGGTTAGGGTTCGGGCTAGGGTTAGGGTTAGGGGACGGGGAAGGTTTAGGGTCCAGGTGAGGGTACGACAACGCTTTAGGGGGAGCGTACGTGTGAGGGCGCGGGTTAGTGTCAGCGTACGGGTTAGGATTAGGGGACGGGTGAGGGTCAGGCTTCGGGGAAGGGTTAGGGTTAGGGTTCGGGCTAGGGTTAGGGTTAGGGGACGGGGACGGTTTAGGGTCCAGGTGAGGGTACGACAACGCTTTAGGGGGAGCGTACGTGTGAGGGCGCGGGTTAGTGTCAGCGTACGGGTTAGGATTAGGGGACTGGTGAGGGTCAGGCTTCGGGGAAGGGTTAGGGTAGGGTTCGGGCTAGGGTTAGGGTTAGGGGACGGGGAAGGTTTAGGGTCCAGGTGAGTGTACGACAACAGTTTAGGGGGAGGGCACGTGTGAGGGCGCGGGTTAGTGTCAGCGTGCGGGTTTGGATTAGGGGACGGGTGAGGGTCAGGCTTCGGGGAAGGGTTAGGGTTAGGGTTCGGGCTAGGGTTAGGGGGAGGGCACGGGGACGGTTTAGGGTCCAGGTGAGGGTACGACAACGCTTTAGGGGGAGCATACGTGTGAGGGCGCGGGTTAGTGTCAGCGTACGAGTTAGGATTAGTGGACGGGTAAGGGGCAGGCTTCGGGGAAGGGTTAGGGTTAGGGTTCGGGCTAGGGTTAGGGTTAGGAAATGGGGACGGTTTAGGGTCAATGTGAGGGTACGACAACGTTGTATGGGGAGCGTACGTGTGAGGGCGTGGGTTAGTGTCAGCGTACGGGTTAGGATTAGGGGACGGGTGAGGGTCAGGCTTCGGGGAAGGGTTAGGGTTAGGGTTCGGGCTAGGGTTAGGGTTAGGGGACGGGGACGGTTTAGGGTCCAGGTGAGGGTACGACAACGCTTTAGGGGGAGCGTACGTGTGAGGGCGCGGGTTAGTGTCAGCGTACGGGTTAGGATTAGGGGACGGGTGAGGGTCAGGCTTCGGGGAAGGGTTAGGTTTAGGGTTCGGGCTAGGGTTAGGGTTAGGGGACGGGGACGGTTTAGGGTCCAGGTGAGGGTACGACAACGCTTTAGGGGGAGCGTACGTGTGAGGGCGCGGGTTAGTGTCAGCGTACGGGTTAGGATTAGGGGACGGGTGAGGGTCAGGCTTCGGGGAAGGGTTAGGGTTAGGGTTCGGGCTAGGGTTAGGGGACGGGGACGGTTTAGGGTCCAGGTGAGGGTACGACAACGCTGTAGGGGGAGCGTACGTGTGAGGGCGCGGGTTAGTGTCAGCGTACGGGTTAGGATTAGGGGACGGGTGAGGGTCAGGCTTCGGGGAAGGGTTAGGGTTAGGGTTCGGGCAAGGGTTAGGGTTAGGGGACGGGGACGGTTTAGGGTCCAGGTGAGGGTACGACAACGCTTTAGGGGGAGCGTACGTGTGAGGGCGCGGGTTAGTGTCAGCGTACGGGTTAGGATTAGGGGACGGGTGAGGGTCAGGCTTCGGGGAAGGGTTAGGGTTAGGGTTCGGGCTAGGGTTAGGGTTAGGGGACGGGGAAGGTTTAGGGTCCAGGTGAGGGTACGACAACGCTTTAGGGGGAGCGTACGTGTGAGGGCGCGGGTTACTGTCAGCGTACGGGTTAGGATTAGGGGACGGGTGAGGGTCAGGCTTCGGGGAAGGGTTAGGGTTAGGGTTCGGGCTAGGGTTAGGGTTAGGGGACGGGGACGGTTTAGGGTCCAGGTGAGGGTACGACAACGCTGTAGGGGGAGTGTACGTGTGAGGGTGCGGGTTAGTGTCAGCGTACGGGTTAGGATTAGGGGACGGGTGAGGGTCACGCTTCGGGGAAGGGTTAGGGTTAGGGTTCGGGCTAGGGTTAGGGTTAGGTGATGGGGAAGGTTTAGGGTCCAGGTGAGGGTACGACAACGCTTTAGGGGGAGCGTACGTGTGAGGGCGCGGGTTAGTGTCAGCGTACGGGTTAGGATTAGGGGACGGGTGAGGGTCAGGCTTCGGGGAAGGGTTAGGGTTAGGGTTCGGGCTAGGGTTAGGGTTAGGGGACGGGGACGGTTTAGGGTCCAGGTGAGGGTACGACAACGCTGTAGGGGGAGCGTACGTGTGAGGGCGCGGCTTAGTGTCAGCGTACGGGTTAGGATTAGGGGACGGGTGAGGGTCAGGCTTCGGGGAAGGGTTAGGGTTAGGGTTCGGGCTAGGGTTAGGGTTAGGGGACGGGGACGGTTTAGGGTCCAGGTGAGGGTACGACAACGCTTTAGGGGGAGCGTACGTGTGAGGGCGCGGGTTAGTGTCAGCGTACGGGTTAGGATTAGGGGACGGGTGAGTGTCAGGCTTCGGGGAAGGGTTAGGGTTAGGGTTCGGTCTAGGGTTAGGGTTAGGGGACGGGGAAGGTTTAGGGTCCAGGTGAGGGTACGACAACGCTTTAGGGGGAGCGTACGTGTGAGGGCGCGGGTTAGTGTCAGCGTACGGGTTAGGATTAGGGGAAGGGTGAGAGTCAGGCTTCGGGGAAGGGTTAGGGTTAGGGTTCGGCCAGGGTTAGCGTTAGGGGACGGGGACGGTTTAGGGTCCAGGTGAAGGTACGACAACGCTTTAGGGGGACCGAACGTGTGAGGGCGCGGGTTAGTGTCAGCGTACGGTTTAGGATTAGGGGACGGGTTAGGGTCAGGATTCGGATAAGGGTTAGGGTTAGGGTTCGGGCTAGGGTTAGGGTTAGGGGACGGGGACGGTTTAGGGTCCTGGTCAGGGTACGACAACGCTTTAGGGGGAGCTTACGTGTGAGGGCGCGGGTTAGTGTCAGCGTACGGGTTAGGATTAGGGGACGGGTGAGGGTCAGGCTTCGGGGAAGGGTTAGGGTTAGGGTTCGGGCTAGGGTTAGGGTTAGGGGACGGGGAGGGTTTAGGGTCCAGGTGAGGGTACGACAACGCTCTAGGGGGAGCGTACGTGTGAGGGCGCGTGTTAGTGTCAGCGTACGGGTTAGGATTAGGGGACGGGTGAGGGTCAGGCTTCGGGGAAGGGTTAAGGCTAGGGTTCGGGCTAGGGTTAGGGTTAGGGGACGGGGACGGTTTAGGGTCCAGGTGAGGGTACGACAACGGTTTAGGGGGAGCGTACGTGTGAGGGCGCGGCTTAGTGTTAGCGTACGGGTTAGGATTAGGGGACGGGTGAGGGTCAGGCTTCGGGGAAGGGTTAGAGTTAGGGTTCGGCCAGGGTTAGCGTTAGGGGACGGGGACGGTTTAGGGTCCAGGTGAGGGTACGACAACGCTTTAGGGGGAGCGTACGTGTGAGGGCGCGGGTTAGTGTCAGCGTACGGGTTAGGATTAGGGGACGGGTGAGGGTCAGGCTTCGGGGAAGGGTTAGGGTTAGGGTTCGGGCTAGGGTTAGGGTTAGGTGACGGGGACGGTTTAGGGTCCAGGTGAGGGTACGACAACGCTTTAGGGGGAGCGTACGTGTGAGAGCTTGGGTTAGTGTCAGCGTACGGGTTAGGATTAGGGGACGGGTGAGGGTCAGGCTTCGGGGAAGGGTTAGGGTTAGGTTTCGGGCTAGGGTTAGGGTTAGGGGACGGGGATGGTTTAGGGTCCAGGTGAGGGTACGACAACGCTATAGGGGGAGCGTACGTGTGAGGGCACGGGTTCGTGTCAGCGTACGGGTTAGGATTAGGGGACGGGGGAGGGTCAGGCTTCGGGGAAGAGTTAGGGTTAGGGTTCGGGCTAGGGTTAGGGTTACGGAACAGGGACGGTTTAGGGTCCACGTGAGGGTACGACAACGCTGTAGGGGGAGCGTACGTGTGAGGGCGCGGGTTAGTGTCAGCGTACGGGTTAGGATTAGGGGACGGGTGAGGGTCAGGCTTCGGGGAAGGGTTAGGGTTAGGGTTCAGGCTAGGGTTAGGGTTAGGGGACGGGGACGGTTTAGGGTCCAGGTGAGGGTACGACAACGCTGTAGGGGGAGCGTACGTGTGAGGGCGCGGGTTAGTGTCAGCGTACGGGTTAGGATTAGGGGACGGGTGAGTGTCAGGCTTCGGGGAAGGGTTAGGGTTAGGGTTCAGGCTAGGGTTACGGTTAGGGGACGGGGACGGTTTAGGGTCCAGGTGAGGGTACGATAACGCTGTAGGGGGAGCGTACGTGTGAGGGCGCAGGTTAGTGTCAGCGTACGGGTTAGCATTAGGGGACGGGTGAGGGTCAGGCTTCGGGGAAGGGTTAGGGTTAGAGTTCGGGCTAGGGTTAGGGTTAGGGGACGGGGATGGTTTAGGGTCCAGGTGAGGGTACGACAACGCTTTAGGGGGAGCGTACGTGTGAGGGCGCGGGTTAGTGTCAGCGTACGGGTTAGGATTAGGGGACGGGTGAGTGTCAGGCTTCGGGGAAGGGTTAGGGTTAGGGTTCGGTCTAGGGTTAGGGTTAGGGGACGGGGAAGGTTTAGGGTCCAGGTGAGGGTACGACAACGCTTTAGGGGGAGCGTACGTGTGAGGGCGCGGGTTAGTGACAGCGTACGGGTTAGGATTAGGGACGGGTGAGGGTCAGGCTTCGGGGAAGGGTTAGGGTTAGGGTTCGGGCTAGGGTTAGGGTTAGGGGACGGGGACGGTTTAGAGTCCAGGTGAGGGTACGACAACGCTTTAGGGGGAGCGTACGTGTGAGGGCGCAGGTTAGTGTCAGCGTACGTGTTAGGATTAGGGGACGGGTGAGAGTCAGGCTTCGGGGAAGGGTTAGGGTTAGGGTTCGGCCAGGGTTAGCGTTAGGGGACGGGGACGGTTTAGGGTCCAGGTGAAGGTACGACAACGCTTTAGGGGGACCGAACGTGTGAGGGCGCGGGTTAGTGTCAGCGTACGGTTTAGGATTAGGGGACGGGTTAGGGTCAGGATTCGGATAAGGGTTAGGGTTAGGGTTCGGGCTAGGGTTAGGGTTAGGGGACGGGGACGGTTTAGGGTCCAGGTGAGGGTACGACAACGCTTTAGGGGGAGCGTACGTGTGAGGGCGCGGGTTAGTGTCAGCGTACGGGTTATGATTAGGGGACGGGTGAGGGTCAGGCTTCGGGGAAGGGTTAGGGTTCGGGCTAGGGTTAGGGTTAGGGGACGGGGACGGTTTAGGGTCCAGGTGAGGGTACGACAACGCTTTAGGGGGAGCGTACGTGTGAGGGCGCAAGTTAGTGTCAGCGTACGGGTTAGGATTAGGGGACGGGTGAGGGTCAGGCTTCGGGGAAGGGTTAGGGTTAGGGTTCGGGCTAGGGTTAGGGTTAGGGGACGGGGACGGTTTAGGGACGAGGTGAGGGTACGACAACGCTTTAGGGGGAGCGTACGTGTGAGGGCGCGGGTTAGTGTCAGCGTACGGGTTAGGATTAGGGGACGGGTGAGGGTCAGGCTTCGGGGAAGGGTTAGGGTTAGGGTTCGGGCTAGGGTTAGGGTTAGGGGACGGGGACGGTTTATGGTCCAGGTGAGGGTACGACAACGCTTTAGGGGGAGCGTACGTGTGAGGGCGCGGGTTAGTGTCAGCGTACGGGTTAGGATTAGGGGACGGGTGAGGGTCAGGCTTCGGGGAAGGGTTAGGGTTAGGGTTCGGGCTAGGGTTAGGGTTAGGGGACAGGGACGGTTTAGGGTCCAGGTGAGGGTACGACAACGCTTTAGGGGGAGCGTACGTGTGAGGGCACGGCTTAGTGTCAGCGTACGGGTTAGGATTAGGGGACGGGTGAGGGTCAGGCTTCGGGGAAGGGTTAGGGTTAGGGGACGGGGAAGGTTTAGGGTCCAGGTCAGGGTACGACAACACTTTAGTGGGAGCGTACGTGTGAGGGCGCGGGTTAGTGTCAGCGTACGGGTTAGGATTAGGTGACGGGTGAGGGTCAGGCTTCGGGGAAGGGTTAGGGTTAGGGTTCGGGCTAGGGTTAGTGTTAGGGGACGAGGACGGTTTAGGGTCCAGGTGAGGGTACCACAACGCTTTAGGGGGAGCGTACGTGTGAGGGCGCGGGTTAGTGTCAGCGTACGGGTTAGGATTAGGGGACGGGTGAGGGTCAGGCTTCGGGGAAGCGTTAGGGTTACGGTTCGGGCTAGGGTTAGGGTTAGGGGACGGGGACGGTTTAGGGTCCAGGTGAGGGTACGACAACGCTTTAGGGGGAGCGTACATTTGAGGGCGCGGGTTAGTGTCAGCGTACGGGTTAGGATTAGGAGGCGGGTGAGGGTCAGGCTTCGGGGAAGTGTTAGGGTTAAGGTTCGGGCTAGGGTTAGGGTTAGGGGACGGGGACGGTTTAGGGTCCAGGTGAGGGTACGACAACGCTTTAGGGGGAGCGTACGTGTGAGGGCGCGGGTTAGTGTCAGCGTACGGGTTAGGATTAGGGGACGGGTGAGGGTCAGGCTTCGGGGAAGGGTTAGGGTTAGGGTTCGGTCTAGGGTTAGGGTTAGGGGACGGGGAAGGTTTAGGGTCCAGGTGAGGGTACGACAACGCTTTAGGGGGAGCGTACGTGTGAGGGCGCTGGTTAGTGACAGCGTACGGGTTAGGATTAGGGGACGGGTGAGGGTCAGGCTTCGGGGAAGGGTTAGGGTTAGGGTTCGGGCTAGGGTTAGGGTTAGGGGACGGGGACGGTTTAGGGTCCAGGTGAGGGTACGACAACGCTTTAGGGGGAGCGTAGGTGTGAGGGCGCGGGTTAGTGTCATCGTACGGGTTAGGATTAGGGGACGGGTGAGGGTCAGGCTTCGGGGAAGGGTTAGGGTTAGGGTTCGGGCTAGGGTTAGGTTTAGGAAACGGGGACGGTTTAGGATCAAGGTGAGGGGACGACAATGCTTTAGGGGGAGCGTACGAGTGAGGGCGCGGGTTAGTGTCAGCGTTAGGGTTAGGATTAGGGGACGGGTGAGGGTCAGGCTTCGGGGAAGGGTTAGGGTTAGGGTTCGGGCTAGGTTTAGGGTTAGGGGACGGGGACGGTTTAGGGTCCAGGTGAGGGTACGACAACGCTTTAGGGGGTGCGTACGTGTGAGGGCGCGGGTTAGTGTCAGCGTACGGGTTAGGATTAGGGGACGGGTGAGGGTCAGGCTTCGGGGAAGGGTTAGGGTTAGGGTTCGGGCTAGGGTTAGGGTTAGGGGACGGGGACGGTTTAGGGTCCAGGTGAGGGTACGACAACGCTTTAGGGGGAGCGTACGTGTGAGGGCGCGGGTTAGTGTCAGCGTACGGGTTAGGATTAGGGGACGGGTGAGGGTCAGGCTTCGGGGAAGGGTTAGGGTTAGGGTTCGGGCTAGGGTTAGGGTTAGGGGACGGGGACGGTTTAGGGTCCAGGTGAGGGTACGACAACGCTTTAGGGGGAGCGTACGTGTGAGGGCGCAGGTTAGTGTCAGCGTACGGGTTAGGATTAGGGGCCGGGTGAGGGTCAGGCTTCGGGGAAGGGTTAGGGTTAGGGTTCGGTCTAGGGTTAGGGTTAGGGGACGGGGAAGGTTTAGGGTCCAGGTGAGGGTACGACAACGCTTTAGGGGGAGCGTACGTGTGAGGGCGCAGGTTAGTGACAGCGTACGGGTTAGGATTAGGGGACGGGTGAGGGTCAGGCTTCGGGGAATGGTTAGGGTTAGGGTTCGGGCTAGGGTTAGGGTTAGGGGACGGGGACGGTTTAGGGTCCAGGTGAGGGTACGACAACGCTTTAGGGGGAGCGTACGTGTGAGGGCGCGGGTTAGTGTCAGCGTACGGGTTAGGATTAGGGGACGGGTGAGGGTCAGGCTTCGGGGAAGGTTTAGGGTTAGGGTTCGGCCAGGGTTAGCGTTAGGGGACGGGGACGGTTTAGGGTCCAGGTGAAGGTACGACAACGCTTTAGGGGGACCGAACGTGTGAGGGCGCGGGTTAGTGTCAGCGTACGGTTTAGGATTAGGGGACGGGTTAGGGTCAGGATTCGGATAAGGGTTAGGGTTAGGGTTCAGGCTAGGGTTAGGGTTAGGGGACGGGGACGGTTTAGGGTCCTGGTCAGGGTACGAAAACGATTTAGGGGGAGCGTACGTGTGAGGGCGCGGGTTAGTGTCAGCGTACGGGTTAGGATTAGGGGACGGGTGAGGGTCAGGCTTCGGGGAAGTGTTAGGGTTAGGGTTCGGGCTAGGGTTAGGGTTAGGAGACGGGGAGGGTTTAGGGTCCAGGTGAGGGTACGACAACGCTCTAGGGGGAGCGTACGTGTGAGGGCGCGGGTTAGTGTCAGCGTACGGGTTAGGATTAGGGGACGGGTGAGGGTCAGGCTTCGGGGAAGGGTTAAGGCTAGGGTTCGGGCTAGGGTTAGGGTTAGGGGACGGGGACGGTTTAGGGTCCAGGTGAGGGTACGACAACGGTTTAGGGGGAGCGTACGTGTGAGGGCGCGGCTTAGTGTTAGCGTACGGGTTAGGATTAGGGGACGTGTGAGGGTCAGGCTTCGGGGAAGGGTTAGGGTTAGGGTTCGGCCAGGGTTAGCGTTAGGGGACGGGGACGGTTTAGGGTCCAGGTTAGGGTACGACAACGCTTTAGAGGGAGCGAACGTGTGAGGACGCGTGTTAGTGTCAGCGTACGGGTTAGGATTAGGGGACGGGTGAGGGTCAGTCTTCGGGGAAGGGTTAGGTTTAGGGTTCGGGCTAGGGTTAAGGTTAGGGGACGGGGACGGTTTAGGGTCCAGGTGAGGTTACGACAACGCTTTAGGGGGAGCGTACGTGTGAGGGCGCGGGTTAGTGTCAGCGTACGGGTTAGGATTAGGGGACGGGTGAGGGTCAGGCTTCGGGAAAGGGTTAGGGTTAGGGTTCGGGCTAGGGTTAGGGTTAGGGGACGGGGACGGTTTAGGGTCCAGGTGAGGGTACGACAACGCTTTAGGGGGAGCGTACGTGTGAGGGCGCGGGTTAGTGTCAGCGTACGGGTTAGGATTAGGGGACGGGTGAGGGTCAGGCTTCGGGGAAGGGTTAGGGTTCGGGCTAGGGTTAGGGTTAGGGGACGGGGACGGTTTAGGGTCCAGGTGAGGGTACGACAACGCTGTAGGGGGAGCGTACGTGTGAGGGCGCGGGTTAGTGTCAGCGTACGGGTTAGGATTAGGGGACGTGTGAGGGTCAGGCTTCGGGGAAGTGTTAGGGTTAGGGTTCGGCCAGGGTTAGCGTGAGGGGACGGGGACGGTTTAGGGTCCAGGTGAAGGTACGACAACGCTTTAGGGGGACCGAACGTGTGAGGGCGCGGGTTAGTGTCAGCGTACGGTTTAGGATTAGGGGACGGGTTAGGGTCAGGATTCGGATAAGGGTTAGGGTTAGGGTTCAGGCTAGGGTTAGGGTTAGGGGACGGGGACGGTTTAGGGTCCTGGTCAGGGTACGACAACGATTTAGGGGGAGCGTACGTGTGAGGGCGCGGGTTAGTGTCAGCGTACGGGTTAGGATTAGGGGACGGGTGAGGGTCAGGCTTCGGGGAAGGGTTAGGGTTAGGGTTCGGGCTAGGGTTAGGGTTAGGGGACGGGGACGGTTTAGGGTCCAGGTGAGGGTACGACAACGCTTTAGGGGGAGCGTACGTGTGAGGGCGCGGGTTAGTGTCAGCGTACGAGTTAGGATTAGGGGACGGGTGAAGGTCAGGCTTCGGGGAAGGGTTAGGGTTAGGGTTCGGGCTAGGGTTAGGGTTAGGAAACGGGGACGGTTTAGGGTCCAGGTGAGGGTACGACAACGTTGTAGGGGGAGCGTACGTGTGAGGGCGCGGGTTAGTGTCAGCGTACGGGTTAGGATTAGGGGACGGGTGAGGGTCAGGCTTCGGGGAAGGGTTAGGGTTAGGGTTCGGGCTAGGGTTAGGGTTAGGGGACGGGGACGGTTTAGGGTCCAGGTGAGGGTACGACAACGCTTTAGGGGGAGCGTACGTGTGAGGGCACGGCTTAGTGTCAGCGTACGGGTTAGGATTAGGGGACGGGTGAGGGTCAGGCTTCGGGGAAGGGTTAGGGTTAGGGTTCGGCATAGGGTTAGGGTTAGGGGACGGGGACGGTTTAGGGTCCAGGTGAGGGTACGACAACGCTTTAGGGGGAGCGTACGTGTGAGGGCGCGGGTTAGTGTCAGCGTACGGGTTAGGATTAGGGGACGGGTGAGTGTCAGGCTTCGGGGAAGGGTTAGGGCTAGGGTTCGGGCTAGGGTTAGGATTAGGGGACGGGGATGGTTTAGGGTCCAGGTGAGGGTACGACAACCATTTAGGGGGAGCGTACGTGTGAGGGCGCGGGTTAGTGTCAGCGTACGGGTTAGGATTAGGGGACTTTTGAGGGTCAGGCTTCGGGGAAGGGTTAGGGTTAGGGTTCGGGCTAGGGTTAGGGTTAGGGGACGGGGAAGGTTTAGGGTCCAGGTGAGGGTACGACAACGCTGTAGGGGGAGCGTACGTGTGAGGGCGCGGGTTAGTGTCAGCGTACGGGTTAGGATTAGGGGACGGGTGAGGGTCAGGCTTCGGGGAAGGGTTAGGGTTAGGGTTCGGGCTAGGGTTAGGGTTAGGGGACGGGGAAGGTTTAGGGTACAGGTGAGGGTACGACAACGCTTTAGGGGGAGCGTACGTGTGAGGGCGCGGGTTAGTGTCAGCGTACGGGTTAGGATTAGGGGACGGGTGAGGGTCAGGCTTCGGGGAAGGGTTAGGGTTAGGGTTCGGGCTAGGGTTAGGTTTAGGGGACGGGGACGGTTTAGGGTCCAGGTGAGGGTACGACAACGCTTTAGGGGGAGTGTACGTGTGAGGGCGCGGGTTATTGTCAGCGTACGGGTTAGGATTAGGGGACGGGTGAGGGTCAGGCTTCGGGGAAGGGTTAGGGTTAGGGTTCGGGCTAGGGTTAGGGTTAGGGAACGGGGAAGGTTTAGGGTCCAGGTGAGGGTACGACAACGCTTTAGGGGGAGCGTACGTGTGAGGGCGCGGGTTAGTGACAGCGTACGGGTTAGGATTAGGGGACGGGTGAGGGTCAGGCTTCGGGGAAAGGTTAGGGTTAGGGTTCGGCCAGGGTTAGCGTTAGGGGACGGGGACGGTTTAGGGTCCAGGTGAAGGTACGACAACGCTTTAGGGGGACCGAACGTGTGAGGGCGCGGGTTAGTGTCAGCGTACGGTTTAGGATTAGGGGACGGGTTAGGGTCAGGATTCGGATAAGGGTTAGGGTTAGGGTTCAGGCTAGGGTTAGGGTTAGGTGACGGGGACGGTTTAGGGTCCTGGTCAGGGTACGACAACGATTTAGGGGGAGCGTACGTGTGAGGGCGCGGGTTAGTGTCAGCGTACAGGTTAGGATTAGGGGACGGGTGAGGGTCAGGCTTCGGGGAAGTGTTAGGGTTAGGGTTCGGGCTAGGGTTACGGTTAGGGGACGGGGACGGTTTAGGGTCCAGGTGAGGGTACGACAACGCTTTAGGGGGAGCGTACGTGTGAGGGCGCGGGTTAGTGTCAGCGTACGGGTTAGGATTAGGGGACGGGTGAGGGTCAGGCTTCGGGGAAGGGTTAGGGTTAGGGTTCGGGCTAGGGTTAGAGTTAGGAAACGGGGACGGTTTAGGGTCCAGGTGAGGGTACGACAACGCTTTAGGGGGAGCGTACGTGTGAGGGCGCGGGTTAGTGTCAGCGTACGGGTTAGGATTAGGGGACGGGTGAGGGTCAGGCTTCGGGGAAGGGTTAGGGTTAGGGTTCGGGCTAGGGTTAGGGTTAGGGGACGGGGACGGTTTAGGGTCCAGGTGAGGGTACGACAACGCTTTAGGGGGAGCGTACGTGTGAGGGCGCGGGTTAGTGTCAGCGTACGGGTTAGGATTAGGGGACGGGTGAGGGTCAGGCTTCGGGGAAGGGTTAGGGTTCGGGCTAGGGTTAGGGTTAGGGGACGGGGACGGTTTAGGGTCCAGGTGAGGGTACGACAACGCTTTAGGGGGAGCGTACGTGTGAGGGCGCGGGTTAGTGTCAGCGTACGGGTTAGGATTAGGGGACGGGTGAGTGTCAGGCTTCGGGGAAGGGTTAGGGCTAGGGTTCGGGCTAGGGTTAGGATTAGGGGACGGGGATGGTTTAGGGTCCAGGTGAGGGTACGACAACCATTTAGGGGGAGCGTACGTGTGAGGGCGCGGGTTAGTGTCAGCGTACGGGTTAGGATTAGGGGACTTTTGAGGGTCAGGCTTCGGGGAAGGGTTAGGGTTAGGGTTCGGGCTAGGGTTAGGGTTAGGGGACGGGGAAGGTTTAGGGTCCAGGTGAGGGTACGACAACGCTGTAGGGGGAGCGTACGTGTGAGGGCGCGGGTTAGTGTCAGCGTACGGGTTAGGATTAGGGGACGGGTGAGGGTCAGGCTTCGGGGAAGGGTTAGGGTTAGGGTTCGGGCTAGGGTTAGGGTTAGGGGACGGGGAAGGTTTAGGGTACAGGTGAGGGTACGACAACGCTTTAGGGGGAGCGTACGTGTGAGGGCGCGGGTTAGTGTCAGCGTACGGGTTAGGATTAGGGGACGGGTGAGGGTCAGGCTTCGGGGAAGTGTTAGGGTTAGGGTTCGGGCTAGGGTTAGGTTTAGGGGACGGGGACGGTTTAGGGTCCAGGTGAGGGTACGACAACGCTTTAGGGGGAGTGTACGTGTGAGGGCGCGGGTTATTGTCAGCGTACGGGTTAGGATTAGGGGACGGTTGAGTGTCAGGCTTCGGGGAAGGGTTAGGGTTAGGGTTCGGTCTAGGGTTAGGGTTAGGGAACGGGGAAGGTTTAGGGTCCAGGTGAGGGTACGACAACGCTTTAGGGGGAGCGTACGTGTGAGGGCGCGGGTTAGTGACAGCGTACGGGTTAGGATTAGGGGACGGGTGAGGGTCAGGCTTCGGGGAGAGGTTAGGGTTAGGGTTCGGTCAGGGTTAGCGTTAGGGGACGGGGACGGTTTAGGGTCCAGGTGAAGGTACGACAACGCTTTAGGGGGACCGAACGTGTGAGGGCGCGGGTTAGTGTCAGCGTACGGTTTAGGATTAGGGGACGGGTTAGGGTCAGGATTCGGATAAGGGTTAGGGTTAGGGTTCAGGCTAGGGTTAGGGTTAGGTGACGGGGACGGTTTAGGGTCCTGGTCAGGGTACGACAACGATTTAGGGGGAGCGTACGTGTGAGGGCGCGGGTTAGTGTCAGCGTACAGGTTAGGATTAGGGGACGGGTGAGGGTCAGGCTTCGGGGAAGTGTTAGGGTTAGGGTTCGGGCTAGGGTTACGGTTAGGGGACGGGGACGGTTTAGGGTCCAGGTGAGGGTACGACAACGCTTTAGGGGGAGCGTACGTGTGAGGGCGCGGGTTAGTGTCAGCGTACGAGTTAGGATTAGGGGACGGGTGAGGGTCAGGCTTCGGGGAAGGGTTAGGGTTAGGGTTCGGGCTAGGGTTAGGGTTAGGAAACGGGGACGGTTTAGGGTCCAGGTGAGGGTACGACAACGCTTTAGGGGGAGCGTACGTGTGAGGGCGCGGGTTAGTGTCAGCGTACGGGTTAGGATTAGGGGACGGGTGAGGGTCAGGCTTCGGGGAAGGGTTAGGGTTAGGGTTCGGGCTAGGTTTAGGGTTAGGGGACGGGGACGGTTTAGGGTCCAGGTGAGGGTACGACAACGCTTTAGGGGGAGCGTACGTGTGAGGGCGTGGGTTAGTGTCAGCGTACGGTTTAGGATTAGGGGACGGGTGAGGGTCAGTCTTCGGGGAAGGGTTAGGGTTAGGGTTCGGGCTAGGGTTAGGGTTAGGGGACGGGGACGGTTTATGGTCCAGGTGAGGGTACGAAAACGCTTTAGGGGGAGCGTACGTGTGAGGGCGCGGGTTAGTGTCAGCGTACGGGTTAGGATTAGGGGACAGGTGAGGGTCAGGCTTCGGGGAAGGGTTAGGGTTAGGGTTCGGGCTAGGGTTAGGGTTAGGGGACGGGGACGGTTTAGGGTCCAGGTGAGGGTACGACAACGCTTTAGGGGGAGCGTACGTGTGAGGGCACGGCTTAGTGTCAGCGTACGGGTTAGGATTAGGGGACGGGTGAGGGTCAGGCTTCGGGGAAGGGTTAGGGTTAGGGTTCGGGCTAGGGTTAGGGTTAGGGGACGGGGACGGTTTAGGGTCCAGGTGAGGGTACGACAATGCTTTAGGGGGAGCGTAGGTGTGAGGGCGCGGGTTAGTGTCAGCGTACGGGTTAGGATTAGGGGACGGGTGAGGGTCAGGTTTCGCGGAAGGGTTAGGGTTCGGGCTAGGGTTAGGGTTAGGGGACGGGGACGGTTTAGGGTCCAGGTGAGGGTACGACAACGCTGTAGGGGGAGCGTACGTGTGAGGGCGCGGGTTAGTGTCAGCGTACGGGTTAGGATTAGGGGACGGGTGAGGGTCAGACTTCGGGGAAGTGTTAGGGTTAGGGTTCGGGCTAGGGTTAGGGTTAGGGGACGGGGACGTTTAGGGTCCAGGTGAGGGTACGACAACGCTTTAGGGGGAGCGTACGTGTGAGGGCGCGGGTTAGTGTCAGCGTACGGGTTAGGATTAGGGGACGGGTGAGGGTCAGGCTTCGGGGAAGGGTTAGGGCTAGGGTTCGGGCTAGGGTTAGGGTTAGGGGACGGAGATGGTTTAGGGTCCAGGTGAGGGTACGACAACCATTTAGGGGGAGCGTACGTGTGAGGGCGTGGGTTAGTGTCAGCGTACGGGTTAGGATTACGGGACTGGTGAGGGTCAGGCTTCGGGGAAGGGTTAGGGTTAGGGTTCGGGCTAAGGTTAGGGTTAGGGGACGGGGAAGGTTTAGGGTCCAGGTGAGGGTACGACAACAGTTTAGGGGGAGCGTACGTGTGAGGGCACGGGTTAGTGTCAGCGTGCGGGTTAGGATTAGGGGACGGGTGAGGGTCAGGCTTCGGGGAAGGGTTAGGGTTAGGGTTCGGGCTAGGGTTAGGGTTAGGGCACGGGGACGGTTTAGGGTCCAGGTGAGGGTACGACAACGCTTTAGGGGGAGCGTACGTGTGAGGGCGCGGGTTAGTGTCAGCGTACGAGTTAGGATTAGGGGACGGGTGAGGGGCAGGCTTCGGGGAAGGGTTAGGGTTAGGGTTCGGGCTAGGGTTAGGGTTAGGAAACGGGGACGGTTTAGGGTCAAGGTGAGGGTACGACAACGTTGTAGGGGGAGCGTACGTGGGAGGGCGTTGGTTAGTGTCAGCGTACGGGTTAGGATTAGGGGACGGGTGAGCGTCAGGCTTCGGGGAAGGGTTAGGGTTAGGGTTCGGGCTAGGGTTAGGGTTAGGGGACGGGGACGGTTTAGGGTCCAGGTGAGGGTACGACAACACTTTAGGGGGAGCGTACGTGTGAGGGCGCGGGTTAGTGTCAGAGTACGGGTTAGGATTAGTGGACGGGTGAGGGTCAGGCTTCGGGGAAGGGTTAGGGTTAGGGTTCGGGCTAGGGTTAGGTTTAGGGGACTGGGACGGTTTAGGGTCCAGGTGAGGGTACGACAACGCTTTAGGGGGAGCGTACGTGTGAGGGCGCGGGTTAGTGTCAGCGTACGGGTTAGGATTAGGGGACGGGTGAGGGTCAGGCTTCGGGGAAGGGTTAGGGTTAGGGTTCGGGCTAGGGTTAGGGTTAGGGGACGGGGACGGTTTAGGGTCCAGGTGAGGGTACCACAACGCTGTAGGGGGAGCGTACGTGTGAGGGCGCGGGTTAGTGTCAGCGTACGGGTTAGGATTAGGAGACGGGTGAGGGTCAGGCTTCGGGGAAGGGTTAGGGTTAGGGTTCGGGCTAGGGTTATGGTTAGGGGACGGGGACGGTTTAGGGTCCAGGTGAGGGTACGACAACGCTTTAGGGGGAGCGTACGTGTGAGGGCGCGGGTTAGTGTCAGCGTACGGGTTAGGATTAGGGGACGGGTGAGGGTCAGGCTTCGGGGAAGGGTTAGGGTTAGGGTTCGGGCTAGGGTTAGGGTTAGGGGACGGGGACGGTTTAGGGTCCAGGTGAGGGTACGACAACGCTGTAGGGGGAGCGTACGTGTGAGGGCGTGGGTTAGTGTCAGCCTACGGGTTAGGATTAGGGGACGGGTTAGGGTCAGGCTTCGGGGAAGGGTTAGGGTTAGGGTTCGGGCTAGGGTTAGAGTTAGGGGAAGGGGACGGTTTAGGGTCCAGGTGAGGGGACGACAACGCTTTAGGGGGAGCGTACGTGTGAGGGCGCGGGTTAGTGTCAGCGTACGGGTTAGGATTAGGGGACGGGTGAGGGTCAGGCTTCGGGGAAGGGTTAGGGTTAGGGTTCGGGCTAGGGTTAGGGTTACGGGACGGGGAAGGTTTAGGGTCCAGGTGAGGGTACGACAACGCTTTAGGGGGAGCGTACGTGTGAGGGCGCGGGTTAGTGTCAGCGTACGAGTTAGGATTAGGGGACGGGTGAGGGGCAGGCTTCGGGGAAGGGTTAGGGTTAGGGTTCGGGCTAGGGTTAGGGTTAGGAAACGGGGACGGTTTAGGGTCAAGGTGAGGGTACGACAACGTTGTAGGGGGAGCGTACGTGTGAGGGCGTTGGTTAGTGTCAGCGTACGGGTTAGGATTAGGGGACGGGTGAGCGTCAGGCTTCGGGGAAGGGTTAGGGTTAGGGTTCGGGCTAGGGTTAGGGTTAGGGGACGGGGACGGTTTAGGGTCCAGGTGAGGGTACGACAACACTTTAGGGGGAGCGTACGTGTGAGGGCGCGGGTTAGTGTCAGCGTACGGGTTAGGATTAGGGGACGGGTGAGGGTCAGGCTTCGGGGAAGGGTTAGGGTTAGGGTTCGGGCTAGGGTTAGGGTTAGGGGACGGGGAAGGTTTAGGGTACAGGTGAGGGTACGACAACGCTTTAGGGGGAGCGTACGTGTGAGGGCGCGGGTTAGTGTCAGCGTACGGGTTAGGATTAGGGGACGGGTGAGGGTCAGGCTTCGGGGAAGGGTTAGGGTTAGGGTTCTGTCTAGGGTTAGGGTTAGGGAACGGGGAAGGTTTAGGGTCCAGGTGAGGGTACGACAACGCTTTAGGGGGAGCGTACGTGTGAGGGCGCGGGTTAGTGACAGCGTACGGGTTAGGATTAGGTGACGGGTGAGGGTCAGGCTTCGGGGAAAGGTTAGGGTTAGGGTTCGGCCAGGGTTAGCGTTAGGGGACGGGGACGGTTTAGGGTCCAGGTGAAGGTACGACAACGCTTTAGGGGGACCGAACGTGTGAGGGCGCGGGTTAGTGTCAGCGTACGGTTTAGGATTAGGGGACGGGTTAGGGTCAGGATTCGGATAAGGGTTAGGGTTAGGGTTCAGGCTAGGGTTAGGGTTAGGTGACGGGGACGGTTTAGGGTCCTGGTCAGGGTACGACAACGCTGTAGGGGGAGCGTACGTGTGAGGGCGCGGGTTAGTGTCAGCCTACGGGTTAGGATTAGGGGACGGGTGAGGGTCAGGCTTCGGGGAAGGGTTAGGGTTAGGGTTCGGGCTAGGGTTAGAGTTAGGGGACGGGGACGGTTTAGGGTCCAGGTGAGGGGACGACAACGCTTTAGGGGGAGCGTACGTGTGAGGTCACGGGTTAGTGTCAGCGTACGGGTTAGGATTAGGGGACGGGTGAGGGTCAGGCTTCGGGGAAGGGTTAGGGTTAGGGTTCGGGCTAGGGTTAGGGTTAGGGGACGGGGAAGGTTTAGGGTCCAGGTGAGGGTACGACAACGCTTTAGGGGGAGTGTACGTGTGAGGGCGAAGGTTAGTGTCAGCGTACGGGTTAGGATTAGGGGACGGGTGAGGGTCAGGCTTCGGGGAAGGGTTAGGGTTAGGGTTCGGGCTAGGGTTAGGGTTAGGGGACGGGGACGGTTTAGGGTCCAGGTGAGGGTACGACAACGCTTTAGGGGGAGCGTACGTGTGAGGGCGCGGGTTAGTGTCAGCGTACGGGTTAGGATTAGGGGACGGGTGAGGGTCAGGCTTCGGGGAAGGGTTAGGGTTAGGGTTCGGCCAGGGTTAGCGTTAGGGGACGGGGACGGTTTAGGGTCCAGGTGAAGGTACGACAACGCTTTAGGGGGACCGAACGTGTGAGGGCGCGGGTTAGTGTCAGCGTACGGTTTAGGATTAGGGGACGGGTTAGGGTCAGGATTCGGATAAGGGTTAGGGTTAGGGTTCAGGCTAGGGTTAGGGTTAGGGGACGGGGACGGTTTAGGGTCCTGGTCAGGGTACGACAACGATTTAGGGAGAGCGTACGTGTGAGGGCGCGGGTTAGTGTCAGCGTACGGGTTAGGATTAGGGGACGTGTGAGGGTCAGGCTTCGGGGAAGGGTTAGGGTTAGGGTTCGGGCTAGGGTTAGGGTTAGGGGACGGGGACGGTTTAGGGTCCAGGTGAGGGTACGACAACGCTTTAGGGGGAGCGTACGTGTGAGGGCGCGGGTTAGTGTCAGCGTACGAGTTAGGATTAGGGGACGGGTGAAGGTCAGGCTTCGGGGAAGGGTTAGGGTTAGGATTCGGGCTAGGGTTAGGGTTAGGAAACGGGGACGGTTTAGGGTCCAGGTGAGGGTACGACAACGTTGTAGGGGGAGCGTACGTGTGAGGGCGCGGGTTAGTGTCAGCGTACGGGTTAGGATTAGGGGACGGGTGAGGGTCAGGCTTCGGGGAAGGGTTAGGGTTAGGGTTCGGGCTAGGGTTAGGGTTAGGGGACGGGGACGGTTTAGGGTCCAGGTGAGGGTACGACAACGCTTTAGGGGGAGCGTACGTGTGAGGCCACGGCTTAGTGTCAGCGTACGGGTTAGGATTAGGGGACGGGTGAGGGTCAGGCTTCAGGGAAGGGTTAGGGTTAGGGTTCGGGCTAGGGTTAGGGTTAGGGGACGTGGACGGTTTAGGGTCCAGGTGAGGGTACGACAACGCTTTAGGGGGAGCGTACGTGTGAGGGCGCGGGTTAGTGTCAGCGTACGGGTTAGGATTAGGGGACGGGTGAGGGTCAGGCTTCGGGGAAGGGTTAGGGTTCGGGCTAGGGTTAGGGTTAGGGGACGGGGACGGTTTAGGGTCCAGGTGAGGGTACGACAACGCTTTAGGGGGAGCGTACGTGTGAGGGCGCGGGTTAGTGTCAGCGTACGGGTTAGGATTAGGGGACGGGTGAGTGTCAGGCTTCGGGGAAGAGTTAGGGCTAGGGTTCGGGCTAGGGTTAGGATTAGGGGACGGGGATGGTTTAGGGTACAGGTGAGGGTACGACAACCATTTAGGGGGAGCGTACGTGTGAGGGCGCGGGTTAGTGTCAGCGTACGGGTTAGGATTAGGGGACTGGTGAGGGTCAGGCTTCGGGGAAGGGTTAGGGTTAGGGTTCGGGCTAGGGTTAGGGTTAGGGGACGGGGAAGGTTTAGGGTCCAGGTGAGGGTACGACAACAGTTTAGGGGGAGCGTACGTGTGAGGGCACGGGTTAGTGTCAGCGTGCGGGTTAGGATTAGGGGACGGGTGAGGGTCAGGCTTCGGGGAAGGGTTAGGGTTAGGGTTCGGGCTAGGGTTAGGGTTAGGGCACGGGGACGGTTTAGGGTCCAGGTGAGGGTACGACAACGCTTTAGGGGGAGCGTACGTGTGAGGGCGCGGGTTAGTGTCAGCGTTCGAGTTAGGATTAGGGGACGGGTGAGGGGCAGGCTTCGGGGAAGGGTTAGGGTTAGGGTTCGGGCTAGGGTTAGGGTTAGGAAACGGGGACGGTTTAGGGTCAAGGTGAGGGTACGACAACGTTGTAGGTGGAGCGTACGTGTGAGGGCGTTGGTTAGTGTCAGCGTACGGGTTAGGATTAGGGGACGGGTGAGCGTCAGGCTTCGGGGAAGGGTTAGGGTTAGGGTTCGGGCTAGGGTTAGGGTTAGGGGACGGGGACGGTTTAGGGTCCAGGTGAGGGTACGACAACACTTTATGGGGAGCGTACGTGTGAGGGCGCGGGTTAGTGTCAGCGTACGGGTTAGAATTAGTGGACGGGTGAGGGTCAGGCTTCGAGGAAGGGTTAGGGTTAGGGTTCGGGCTAGGGTTAGGGTTAGGGGACGGGGACGGTTTAGGGTCCAGGTGCGGGTACGACAACGCTTTAGGGGGAGCGTACGTGTGAGGGCGCGGGTTAGTGTCAGCGTACGGGTTAGGATTAGGGGACGGGTGAGGGTCAGGCTTCGGGGAAGTGTTAGGGTTAGGGTTCGGGCTAGGGTTAGGGTTAGGGGACGGGGACGGTTTAGGATCAAGGTGAGGGGACGACAATGCTTTAGGGGGAGCGTACGAGTGAGGGCGCGGGTTAGTGTCAGCGTTAGGGTTAGGATTAGGGGACGGGTGAGGGTCAGGCTTCGGGGAAGGGTTAGGGTTAGGGTTCGGGCTAGGGTTAGGGTTAGGGGACGGGGACGGTTTAGGGTCCAGGTGAGGGTACGACAACGCTTTAGGGGGTGCGTACGTGTGAGGGCGCGGGTTAGTGTCAGCGTACGGGTTAGGATTAGGGGACGGGTGAGGGTCAGGCTTCGGGGAAGGGTTAGGGTTAGGGTTCGGGCTAGGGTTAGGGTTAGGGGACGGGGACGGTTTAGGGTCCAGATGAGGGTACGACAACGCTTTAGGGGGAGCGTACGTGTGAGGGCGCGGGTTAGTGTCAGCGTACGGGTTAGGATTAGGGGACGGGTGAGGGTCAGGCTTCGGGGAAGGGTTAGGGTTAGGGTTCGGGCTAGGGTTAGGGTTAGGGGACGGGGACGGTTTAGGGTCCAGGTGAGGGTACGACAACGCTTTAGGGGGAGCGTACGTGTGAGGGCGCAGGTTAGTGTCAGCGTACGGGTTAGGATTAGGGGCCGGGTCAGGGTCAGGCTTCGGGGAAGGGTTAGGGTTAGGGTTCGGTCTAGGGTTAGGGTTAGGGGACGGGGAAGGTTTAGGGTCCAGGTGAGGGTACGACAACGCTTTAGGGGGAGCGTACGTGTGAGGGCGCAGGTTAGTGACAGCGTACGGGTTAGGATTAGGGGACGGGTGAGGGTCAGGCTTCGGGGAATGGTTAGGGTTAGGGTTCGGGCTAGGGTTAGGTTTAGGGGACGGGGACGGTTTAGGGTCCAGGTGAGGGTACGACAACGCTTTAGGGGGAGTGTACGTGTGAGGGCGCGGGTTAGTGTCAGCGTACGGGTTAGGATTAGGGGACGGGTGAGGGTCAGGCTTCGGGGAAGGGTTAGGGTTAGGGTTCGGCCAGGGTTAGCGTTAGGGGACGGGGACGGTTTAGGGTCCAGGTGAAGGTACGACAACGCTTTAGGGGGACCGAACGTGTGAGGGCGCGGGTTAGTGTCAGCGTACGGTTTAGGATTAGGGGACGGGTTAGGGTCAGGATTCGGATAAGGGTTAGGGTTAGGGTTCAGGCTAGGGTTAGGGTTAGGGGACGGGGACGGTTTAGGGTCCTGGTCAGGGTACGACAACGATTTAGGGGGAGCGTACGTGTGAGGGCGCGGGTTAGTGTCAGCGTACGGGTTAGGATTAGGGGACGGGTGAGGGTCAGGCTTCGGGGAAGTGTTAGGGTTAGGGTTCGGGCTAGGGTTAGGGTTAGGAGACGGGGAGGGTTTAGGGTCCAGGTGAGGGTACGACAACGCTCTAGGGGGAGCGTACGTGTGAGGGCGCGGGTTAGTGTCAGCGTACGGGTTAGGATTAGGGGACGGGTGAGGGTCAGGCTTCGGGGAAGGGTTAAGGCTAGGGTTCGGGCTAGGGTTAGGGTTAGGGGACGGGGACGGTTTAGGGTCCAGGTGAGGGTACGACAACGGTTTAGGGGGAGCGTACGTGTGAGGGCGCGGCTTAGTGTTAGCGTACGGGTTAGGATTAGGGGACGGGTGAGGGTCAGGCTTCGGGGAAGGGTTAGGGTTAGGGTTCGGCCAGGGTTAGCGTTAGGGGACGGGGACGGTTTAGGGTCCAGGTTAGGGTACGACAACGCTTTAGGGTGAGCGAACGTGTGAGGGCGCGTGTTAGTGTCAGCGTACGGGTTAGGATTAGGGGACGGGTGAGGGTCAGTCTTCGGGGAAGGGTTAGGTTTAGGGTTCGGGCTAGGGTTAAGGTTAGGGGACGGGGACGGTTTAGGGTCCAGGTGAGGTTACGACAACGCTTTAGGGGGAGTGTACGTGTGAGGGCGCGGGTTAGTGTCAGCGTACGGGTTAGGATTAGGGGACGGGTGAGTGTCAGGCTTCGGGAAAGGGTTAGGGTTAGGGTTCGGGCTAGGGTTAGGGTTAGGGGACGGGGACGGTTTAGGGTCCAGGTGAGGGTACGACAACGCTTTAGGGGGAGCGTACGTGTGAGGGCACGGGTTAGTGTCAGCGTACGAGTTAGGATTAGGGGACGGGTGAGGGTCAGGCTTCGGGGAAGGGTTAGGGTTAGGGTTCGGGCTAGGGTTAGGGTTAGGAAACGGGGACGGTTTAGGGTCCAGGTGAGGGTACGACAACGTTGTAGGGGGAGCGTACGTGTGACGGCGCGGGTTAGTGTCAGCGTACGGGTTAGGATTAGGGGACGGGTGAGGGTCAGGCTTCGGGGAAGGGTTAGGGTTAGGGTTCGGGCTAGGGTTAGGGTTAGGGGACGGGGACGGTTTAGGGTCCAGGTGAGGGTACGACAACGCTTGAGGGGGAGCGTACGTGTGAGGGCGCGGGTTAGTGTCAGCGTACGGTTTAGGATTAGGGGACGGGTGAGGGTCAGGCTTCGGGGAAGGGTTAGGGTTAGGGTTCGGGCTAGGGTTAGGGTTAGGGGACGGGGACGGTTTATGGTCCAGGTGAGGGTACGAAAACGCTTTAGGGGGAGCGTACGTGTGAGGGCGCGGGTTAGTGTCAGCATACGGGTTAGGATTAGGGGACAGGTGAGGGTCAGGCTTCGGGGAAGGGTTAGGGTTAGGGTTCGGGCTAGGGTTAGGGTTAGCGGACGGGGACGGTTTAGGGTCCAGGTGAGGGTACGACAACGCTTTAGGGGGAGCGTACGTGTGAGGGCACGGCTTAGTGTCAGCGTACGGGTTAGGATTAGGGGACGGGTGAGGGTCAGGCTTCGGGGAAGGGTTAGGGTTAGGGTTCGGGCTAGGGTTAGGGTTAGGGGACGGGGACGGTTTAGGGTCCAGGTGAGGGTACGACAACGCTTTAGGGGGAGCGTACGTGTGAGGGCGCGGGTTAGTGTCAGCGTACGGGTTAGGATTAGGGGACGGGTGAGGGTCAGGCTTCGGGGAAGGGTTAGGGTTCGGGCTAGGGTTAGGGTTAGGGGACGGGGACGGTTTAGGGTCCAGGTGAGGGTACGACAACGCTGTAGGGGGAGCGTACGTGTGAGGGCGCGGGTTAGTGTCAGCGTACGGGTTAGGATTAGGGGACGTGTGAGGGTCAGGCTTCGGGGAAGGGTTAGGGTTAGGGTTCGGCCAGGGTTAGCGTTAGGGGACGGGGACGGTTTAGGGTCCAGGTGAAGGTACGACAACGCTTTAGGGGGACCGAACGTGTGAGGGCGCGGGTTAGTGTCAGCGTACGGGTTAGGATTAGGGGACGGGTTAGGGTCAGGATTCGGATAAGGGTTAGGGTTAGGGTTCAGGCTAGGGTTAGGGTTAGGGGACGGGGACGGTTTAGGGTCCTGGTCAGGGTACGACAACGATTTAGGGGGAGCGTACGTGTGAGGGCGCGGGTTAGTGTCAGCGTATGGGTTAGGATTAGGGGACGGGTGAGGGTCAGGCTTCGGGGAAGGGTTAGGGTTAGGGTTCGGGCTAGGGTTAGGGTTAGGGGACGGGGACGGTTTAGGGTCCAGGTGAGGGTACGACAACGCTTTAGGGGGAGCGTACGTGTGAGGGCGCGGGTTAGTGTCAGCGTACGAGTTAGGATTAGGGGACGGGTGAAGGTCAGGCTTCGGGGAAGGGTTAGGGTTAGGGTTCGGGCTAGGGTTAGGGTTAGGAAACGGGGACGGTTTATCGTCCAGGTGAGGGTACGACAACGTTGTAGGGGGAGCGTACGTGTGAGGGCGCGGGTTAGTGTCAGCGTACGGGTTAGGATTAGGGGACGGGTGAGGGTCAGGCTTCGGGGAAGGGTTAGGGTTAGGGTTCGGGCTAGGGTTAGGGTTAGGGGACGGGGACGGTTTAGGGTCCAGGTGAGGGTACGACAACGCTTTAGGGGGAGCGTACGTGTGAGGGCACGGCTTAGTGTCAGCGTACGGGTTAGGATTAGGGGACGGGTGAGGGTCAGGCTTCGGGGAAGGGTTAGGGTTAGGGTTCGGGCTAGGGTTAGGGTTAGGGGACGGGGACGGTTTAGGGTCCAGGTGAGGGTACGACAATGCTTTAGGGGGAGCGTACGTGTGAAGGCGCGGGTTAGTGTCAGCGTACGGGTTAGGATTAGGGGACGGGTGAGGGTCAGGCTTCGGGGAAGGGTTAGGGTTCGGGCTAGGGTTAGGGTTAGGGGACGGGGACGGTTTAGGGTCCAGGTGAGGGTACGACAACGCTTTAGGGGGAGCGTACGTGTGAGGGCGCGGGTTAGTGTCAGCGTACGGGTTAGGATTAGGGGACGGGTGAGTGTCAGGCTTCGGGGAAGGGTTAGGGCTAGGGTTCGGGCTAGGGTTAGGATTAGGGGACGGGGATGGTTTAGGGTCCAGGTGAGGGTACGACAACCATTTAGGGGGAGCGTACGTGTGAGGGCGCGGGTTAGTGTCAGCGTACGGGTTAGGATTAGGGGACTGGTGAGGGTCAGGCTTCGGGGAAGGGTTAGGGTTAGGGTTCGGGCTAGGGTTAGGGTTAGGGGACGGGGAAGGTTTAGGGTCCAGGTGAGGGTACGACAACGCTGTAGGGGGAGCGTACGTGTGAGGGCGCGGGTTAGTGTCAGCGTACGGGTTAGGATTAGGGGACGGGTGAGGGTCAGGCTTCGGGGAAGGGTTAGGGTTAGGGTTCGGGCTAGGGTTAGGGTTAGGGGACGGGGAAGGTTTAGGGTACAGGTGAGGGTACGACAACGCTTTAGGGGGAGCGTACGTGTGAGGGCGCGGGTTAGTGTCAGCGTACGGGTTAGGATTAGGGGACGGGTGAGGGTCAGGCTTCGGGGAAGTGTTAGGGTTAGGGTTCGGGCTAGGGTTAGGTTTAGGGGACGGGGACGGTTTAGGGTCCAGGTGAGGGTACGACAACGCTTTAGGGGGAGTGTACGTGTGAGGGCGCGGGTTATTGTCAGCGTACGGGTTAGGATTAGGGGACGGGTGAGGGTCAGGCTTCGGGGAAGGGTTAGGGTTAGGGTTCGGTCTAGGGTTAGGGTTAGGGAACGGGGAAGGTTTAGGGTCCAGGTGAGGGTACGACAACGCTTTAGGGGGAGCGTACGTGTGAGGGCGCGGGTTAGTGACAGCGTACGGGTTAGGATTAGGGGACGGGTGAGGGTCAGGCTTCGGGGAAGGGTTAGGGCTAGGGTTCGGGCTAGGGTTAGGGTTAGGGGACGGAGATGGTTTAGGGTCCAGGTGAGGGTACGACAACCATTTAGGGGGAGCGTACGTGTGAGGGCGTGGGTTAGTGTCAGCGTACGGGTTAGGATTACGGGACTGGTGAGGGACAGGCTTCGGGGAAGGGTTAGGGTTAGGGTTCGGGCTAAGGTTAGGGTTAGGGGACGGGGAAGGTTTAGGGTCCAGGTGAGGGTACGACAACAGTTTAGGGGGAGCGTACGTGTGAGGGCACGGGTTAGTGTCAGCGTGCGGGTTAGGATTAGGGGACGGGTGAGGGTCAGGCTTCGGGGAAGGGTTAGGGTTAGGGTTCGGGCTAGGGTTAGGGTTAGGGCACGGGGACGGTTTAGGGTCCAGGTGAGGGTACCACAACGCTGTAGGGGGAGCGTACGTGTGAGGGCGCGGGTTAGTGTCAGCGTACGGGTTAGGATTAGGAGACGGGTGAGTGTCAGGCTTCGGGGAAGGGTTAGGGTTAGGGTTCGGGCTAGGGTTATGGTTAGGGGACGGGGACGGTTTAGGGTCCAGGTGAGGGTACGACAACGCTTTAGGGGGAGCGTACGTGTGAGGGCGCGGGTTAGTGTCAGCGTACGGGTTAGGATTAGGGGACGGGTGAGGGTCAGGCTTCGGGGAAGGGTTAGGGTTAGGGTTCGGGCTAGGGTTAGGGTTAGGGGACGGGGACGGTTTAGGGTCCAGGTGAGGGTACGACAACGCTGTAGGGGGAGTGTACGTGTGAGGGCGCGGGTTAGTGTCAGCCTACGGGTTAGGATTAGGGGACGGGTGAGGGTCAGGCTTCAGGGAAGGGTTAGGGTTAGGGTTCGGGCTAGGGTTAGAGTTAGGGGACGGGGACGGTTTAGGGTCCAGGTGAGGGGACGACAACGCTTTAGGGGGAGCGTACGTGTGAGGGCGCGGGTTAGTGTCAGCGTACGGGTTAGGATTAGGGGACGGGTGAGGGTCAGGCTTCGGGGAAGGGTTAGGGTTAGGGTTCGGGCTAGGGTTAGGGTTACGGGACGGGGAAGGTTTAGGGTCCAGGTGAGGGTACGACAACGCTTTAGGGGGAGTGTACGTGTGAGGGCGCGGGTTAGTGTCAGCGTACGAGTTAGGATTAGGGGACGGGTGAGGGGCAGGCTTCGGGGAAGGGTTAGGGTTAGGGTTCGGGCTAGGGTTAGGGTTAGGAAACGGGGACGGTTTAGGGTCAAGGTGAGGGTACGACAACGTTGTAGGGGGAGCGTACGTGTGAGGGCGTTGGTTAGTGTCAGCGTACGGGTTAGGATTAGGGGACGGGTGAGCGTCAGGCTTCGGGGAAGGGTTAGGGTTAGGGTTCGGGCTAGGGTTAGGGTTAGGGGACGGGGACGGTTTAGGGTCCAGGTGAGGGTACGACAACACTTTAGGGGGAGCGTACGTGTGAGGGCGCGGGTTAGTGTCAGAGTACGGGTTAGGATTAGTGGACGGGTGAGGGTCAGGCTTCGGGGAAGGGTTAGGGTTAGGGTTCGGGCTAGGGTTAGGGTTAGTGGACTGGGACGGTTTAGGGTCCAGGTGAGGGTACGACAACGCTGTAGGGGGAGCGTACGTGTGAGGGCGCGGGTTAGTGTCAGCGTACGGGTTAGGATTAGGGGACGGGTGAGGGTCAGGCTTCGGGGAAGGGTTAGGGTTAGGGTTCGGGCTAGGGTTAGGGTTAGGGGACAGGGACGGTTTAGGGTCCAGGTGAGGGTACCACAACGCTGTAGGGGGAGCGTACGTGTGAGGGCGCGGGTTAGTGTCAGCGTACGGGTTAGGATTAGGGGACGGGTGAGGGTCAGGCTTCGGGGAAGGGTTAGGGTTAGGGTTCGGGCTAGGGTTATGGTTAGGGGACGGGGACGGTTTAGGGTCCAGGTGAGGGTACGACAACGCTTTAGGGGGAGCGTACGTGTGAGGGCGCGGGTTAGTGTCAGCGTACGGGTTAGGATTAGGGGACGGGTGAGGGTCAGGCTTCGGGGAAGGGTTAGGGTTAGGGTTCGGGCTAGGGTTAGGGTTAGGGGACGGGGACGGTTTAGGGTCCAGGTGAGTGTACGACAACGCTGTAGGGGGAGCGTACGTGTGAGGGCGCGGGTTAGTGTCAGCCTACGGGTTAGGATTAGGGGACGGGTGAGGGTCAGGCTTCGGGGAAGGGTTAGGGTTAGGGTTCGGGCTAGGGTTAGAGTTAGGGGACGGGGACGGTTTAGGGTCCAGGTGAGGGGACGACAACGCTTTAGGGGGAGCGTACGTGTGAGGGCGCGGGTTAGTGTCAGCGTACGGGTTAGGATTAGGGGACGGGTGAGGGTCAGGCTTCGGGGAAGGGTTAGGGTTAGGGTTAGGGCTAGGGTTAGGGTTAGGGGACGGGGAAGGTTTAGGGTCCAGGTGAGGGTACGACAACGCTTTAGGGGGAGTGTACGTGTGAGGGCGCAGGTTAGTGTCAGCGTACGGGTTAGGATTAGGGGACGGGTGAGGGTCAGGCTTCGGGGAAGGGTTAGGGTTAGGGTTCGGGCTAGGGTTAGGGTTAGGGGATGGGGACGGTTTAGGGTCCAGGTGAGGGTACGACAACGCTTTAGGGGGAGCGTACGTGTGAGGGCGCGGGTTAGTGTCAGCGTACGGGTTAGGATTAGGGGACGGGTGAGGGTCAGGCTTCGGGGAAGAGTTAGGGTTAGGGTTCGGCCAGGGTTAGCGTTAGGGGACGGGGACGGTTTAGGGTCCAGGTGAAGGTACGACAACGCTTTAGGGGGACCGAACGTGTGAGGGCGCGGGTTAGTGTCAGCGTACGGTTTAGGATTAGGGGACGGGTTAGGGTCAGGATTCGGATAAGGGTTAGGGTTAGGGTTCAGGCTAGGGTTAGGGTTAGGGGACGGGGACGGTTTAGGGTCCTGGTCAGGGTACGACAACGATTTAGGGGGAGCGTACGTGTGAGGGCGCGGGTTAGTGTCAGCGTACGGGTTAGGATTAGGGGACGGGTGAGGGTCAGGCTTCGGGGAAGGGTTAGGGTTAGGGTTCGGGCTAGGGTTAGGGTTAGGGGACGGGGACGGTTTAGGGTCCAGGTGAGGGTACGACAACGCTTTAGGGGGAGCGTACGTGTGAGGGCGCGGGTTAGTGTCACCGTACGAGTTAGGATTAGGGGACGGGTGAAGGTCAGGCTTCGGGGAAGGGTTAGGGTTAGGGTTCGGGCTAGGGTTAGGGTTAGGAAACGGGGACGGTTTAGGGTCCAGGTGAGGGTACGACAACGTTGTAGGGGGAGCGTACGTGTGAGGGCGCGGGTTAGTGTCAGCGTACGGGTTAGGATTAGGGGACGGGTGAGGGTCAGGCTTCGGGGAAGGGTTAGGGTTAGGGTTCGGGCTAGGGTTAGGGTTAGGGGACGGGGACGGTTTAGGGTCCAGGTGAGGGTACGACAACGCTTTAGGGGGAGCGTACGTGTGAGGGCACGGCTTAGTGTCAGCGTACGGGTTAGGATTAGGGGACGGGTGAGGGTCAGGCTTCGGGGAAGGGTTAGGGTTAGGGTTCGGGCTAGGGTTAGGGTTAGGGGACGTGGACGGTTTAGGGTCCAGGTGAGGGTACGACAACGCTTTAGGGGGAGCGTACGTGTGAGGGCACGGGTTAGTGTCAGCGTACGGGTTAGGATTAGGGGACGGGTGAGGGTCAGGCTTCGGGGAAGGGTTAGGGTTCGGGCTAGGGTTAGGGTTAGGGGACGGGGACGGTTTAGGGTCCAGGTGAGGGTACGACAACGCTTTAGGGGGAGCGTACGTGTGAGGGCGCGGGTTAGTGTCAGCGTACGGGTTAGGATTAGGGGACGGGTGAGTGTCAGGCTTCGGGGAAGAGTTAGGGCTAGGGTTCGGGCTAGGGTTAGGATTAGGGGACGGGGATGGTTTAGGGTCCAGGTGAGGGTACGACAACCATTTAGGGGGAGCGTACGTGTGAGGGCGCGGGTTAGTGTCAGCGTACGGGTTAGGATTAGGGGACTGGTGAGGGTCAGGCTTCGGGGAAGGGTTAGCTTTAGGGTTCGGGCTAGGGTTAGGGTTAGGGGACGGGGAAGGTTTAGGGTCCAGGTGAGGGTACGACAACAGTTTAGGGGGAGCGTACGTGTGAGGGCACGGGTTAGTGTCAGCGTGCGGGTTAGGATTAGGGGACGGGTGAGGGTCAGGCTTCGGGGAAGGGTTAGGGTTAGGGTTCGGGCTAGGGTTAGGGTTAGGGCACGGGGACGGTTTAGGGTCCAGGTGAGGGTACGACAACGCTTTAGGGGGAGCGTACGTGTGAGGGCGCGGGTTAGTGTCAATGTTCGGGTTAGGATTAGGGGACGGGTGAGGGGCAGGCTTCGGGGAAGGGTTAGGGTTAGGGTTCGGGCTAGGGTTAGGGTTAGGAAACGGGGACGGTTTAGGGTCAAGGTGAGGGTACGACAACGTTGTAGGTGGAGCGTACGTGTGAGGGCGTTGGTTAGTGTCAGCGTACGGGTTAGGATTAGGGGACGGGTGAGCGTCAGGCTTCGGGGAAGGGTTAGGGTTAGGGTTCGGGCTAGGGTTAGGGTTAGGGGACGGGGACGGTTTAGGGTCCAGGTGAGGGTACGACAACGCTGTAGGGGGAGCGTACGTGTGAGGGCGCGGGTTAGTGTCAGCGTACGGGTTAGGATTAGGGGACGGGTGAGGGTCAGGCTTCGGGGAAGGGTTAGGGTTAGGGTTCGGGCTAGGGTTAGGGTTAGGGGACGGGGAAGGTTTAGGGTACAGGTGAGGGTACGACAACGCTTTAGGGGGAGCGTACGTGTGAGGGCGCGGGTTAGTGTCAGCGTACGGGTTAGGATTAGGGGACGGGTGAGGGTCAGGCTTCGGGGAAGGGTTAGGGTTAGGGTTCGGGCTAGGGTTAGGGTTAGGGGACGGGGACGGTTTAGGGTCCAGGTGAGTGTACGACAACGCTGTAGGGGCAGCGTACGTGTGAGGGCGCGGCTTAGTGTCAGCGTACGGGTTAGGATTAGGGGACGGGTGAGGGTCAGGCTTCGGGGAAGGGTTAGGGTTAGGGTTCGGGCTAGGGTTAGGTTTAGGGGACGGGGACGGTTTAGGGTCCAGGTGAGGGTACGACAACGCTTTAGGGGGAGTGTACGTGTGAGGGCGCGGGTTATTGTCAGCGTACGGGTTAGGATTAGGGGACGGGTGAGGGTCAGGCTTCGGGGAAGGGTTAGGGTTAGGGTTCGGTCTAGGGTTAGGTTAGGGAACGGGGAAGGTTTAGGGTCCAGGTGAGGGTACGACAACGCTTTAGGGGGAGCGTACGTGTGAGGGCGCGGGTTAGTGACAGCGTACGGGTTAGGATTAGGGGACGGGTGAGGGTCAGGCTTCGGGGAAGGGTTAGGGTTAGGGTTCGGCCAGGGTTAGCGTTAGGGGACGGGGACGGTTTAGGGTCCAGGTGAAGGTATGACAACGCTTTAGGGGGACCGAACGTGTGAGGGCGCGGGTTAGTGTCAGCGTACGGTTTAGGATTAGGGGACGGGTTAGGGTCAGGATTCGGATAAGGGTTAGGGTTAGGGTTCAGGCTAGGGTTAGGTTTAGGGGACGGGGACGGTTTAGGGTCCTGGTCAGGGTACGACAACGATTTAGGGGGAGCGTACGTGTGAGGGCGCGGGTTAGTGTCAGCGTACGGGTTAGGATTAGGGGACGGGTGAGGGTCAGGCTTCGGGGAAGTGTTAGGGTTAGGGTTCGGGTTAGGGTTACGGTTAGGGGACGGGGACGGTTTAGGGTCCAGGTGAGGGTACGACAACGCTTTAGGGGGAGCGTACGTGTGAGGGCGCGGGTTAGTGTCAGCGTACGAGTTAGGATTAGGGGACGGGTGAGGGTCAGGCTTCGGGGAAGGGTTAGGGTTAGGGTTCGGGCTAGGGTTAGGGTTAGGAAACGGGGACGGTTTAGGGTCCAGGTGAGGGTACGACAATGCTTTAGGGGGAGCGTACGTGTGAGGGCGCGGGTTAGTGTCAGCGTACGGGTTAGGATTAGGGGACGGGTGAGGGTCAGGCTTCGGGGAAGGGTTAGGGTTAGGGTTCGGGCTAGGGTTAGGGTTAGGGGACGGGGACGGTTTAGGGTCCAGGTGAGGGTACGACAACGCTTTAGGGGGAGCGTACATGTGAGGGCGTGGGTTAGTGTCAGCGTACGGTTTAGGATTAGGGGACGGGTGAGGGTCAGTCTTCGGGGAAGGGTTAGGGTTAGGGTTCGGGCTAGGGTTAGGGTTAGGGGACGGGAACGGTTTATGGTCCAGGTGAGGGTACGAAAACGCTTTAGGGGGAGCGTACGTGTGAGGGCGCGGGTTAGTGTCAGCGTACGGGTTAGGATTAGGGGACAGGTGAGGGTCAGGCTTCGGGGAAGGGTTAGGGTTAGGGTTCGGGCTAGGGTTAGGGTTAGGGGACGGGGACGGTTTAGGGTCCAGGTGAGGGTACGACAACGCTTTAGGGGGAGCGTACGTGTGAGGGCACGGCTTAGTGTCAGCGTACGGGTTAGGATTAGGGGACGGGTGAGGGTCAGGCTTCGGGGAAGGGTTAGGGTTAGGGTTCGGGCTAGGGTTAGGGTTAGGGGACGGGGACGGTTTAGGGTCCAGGTGAGGGTACGACAACGCTTTAGGGGGAGCGTACGTGTGAGGGCGCGGGTTAGTGTCAGCGTACGGGTTAGGATTAGGGGACGGGTGAGGGTCAGGCTTCGCGGAAGGGTTAGGGTTCGGGCTAGGCTTAGGGTTAGGGGACGGGGACGGTTTAGGGTCCAGGTGAGGGTACGACAACGCTGTAGGGGGAGCGTACGTGTGAGGGCGCGGGTTAGTGTCAGCGTACGGGTTAGGATTAGGGGACGGGTGAGGGTCAGACTTCGGGGAAGTGTTAGGGTTAGGGTTCGGGCTAGGGTTAGGGTTAGGGGACGGGGACGGTTTAGGGTCCAGGTGAGGGTACGACAACGCTTTAGGGGAAGCGTACGTGTGAGGGCGCGGGTTAGTGTCAGCGTACGGGTTAGGATTAGGGGACGGGTGAGGGTCAGGCTTCGGGGAAGGGTTAGGGCTAGGGTTCGGGCTAGGGTTAGGGTTAGGGGACGGAGATGGTTTAGGGTCCAGGTGAGGGTACGACAACCATTTAGGGGGAGCGTACGTGTGAGGGCGCAGGATAGTGTCAGCGTACGGGTTAGGATTAGGGGACTGGTGAGGGTCAGGCTTCGGGGAAGGGTTAGGGTTAGGGTTCGGGCTAAGGTTAGGGTTAGGGGACGGGGAAGGTTTAGGGTCCAGGTGAGGGTACGACAACAGTTTAGGGGGAGCGTACGTGTGAGGGCACGGGTTAGTGTCAGCGTGCAGGTTAGGATTAGGGGACGGGTGAGGGTCAGGCTTCGGGGAAGGGTTAGGGTTAGGGTTCGGGCTAGGGTTAGGGTTAGGGCACGGGGACGGTTTAGGGTCCAGGTGAGGGTACGACAACGCTTTAGGGGGAGCGTACGTGTGAGGGCGCGGGTTAGTGTCAGCGTACGAGTTAGGATTAGGGGACGGGTGAGGGGCAGGCTTCGGGGAAGGGTTAGGGTTAGGGTTCGGGCTAGGGTTAGGGTTAGGAAACGGGGACGGTTTAGGGTCAAGGTGAGAGTACGACAACGTTGTAGGGGGAGCGTACGTGTGAGGGCGTTGGTTAGTGTCAGCGTACGGGTTAGGATTAGGGGACGGGTGAGCGTCAGGCTTCGGGGAAGGGTTAGGGTTAGGGTTCGGGCTAGGGTTAGGGTTAGGGGACTGGGACGGTTTAGGGTCCAGGTGAGGGTACGACAACGCTTTAGGGGGAGCGTACGTGTGAGGGCGTGGGTTAGTGTCAGCGTACGGGTTAGGATTAGGGGACGGGTGAGGGTCAGGCTTCGGGGAAGGGTTAGGGTTAGGGTTCGGGCTAGGGTTAGGGTTAGGGGACGGGGACGGTTTAGGGTCCAGGTGAGGGTACGACAACGCTTTAGGGGAAGCGTACGTGTGAGGGCGCGGGTTAGTGTCAGCGTACGGGTTAGGATTAGGGGACGGGTGAGGGTCAGGCTTCGGGGAAGGGTTAGGGCCTGGG